>NW_005201349.1:317801-355603 GCF_000372725.1 Emiliania huxleyi CCMP1516 | reverse complement strand
CATTGCCCAGCTGCTTCTTCGCCACCCGCCTGAGCAGCTCCTCGAAGACGTGGCTCTTCTTGAGCTCACGCCCAAGCGGAGCAGTCACCCCGAGCCACCGCTTGAGCAAGTGCAGCTTCTTCAGGGAGCCGTGTCTGCAGAACTGAACGAGGAGCTGCGAAGACCGCGCGCTTCCGCCGGAGGAGTCCAAAAAGGCGCAGAGGTCCTGCAGCAGCTTCGTCTCGATCTTCGTCGCCATGGCCTGCCGCGAGCTGCGCAGCAGCGCCTCGCCGCGGGAGATGAGGCTGGTTTGAACGCCCCTCGCTCTCGCCTTGTCGAGCCTGGCGCGCAGCCGCTTGACAGCGTCGGAGAGCCGACGCCATGACAGCACGCAGCCACTTGACAGCCGCCCCTCCATGGCGTCGGAGAGCCGACGGCGCGCGCGCTCGCGCTTCTCCATCTCCTCCTTGAGCAAGCGGCGCAGCCGCGCCACGCCGTCTTCGCACACCGCCTTCTCAACTGCCGCCCACTTCGCCGTGTGCAGCGCCGCGCGCAGCGCCTCGACGTCCTCCCCCTTCATGGCCTCGGTGAGGGATTTGGCGGCCAGCTCGCGCAACCACGACTCGCCGCGAGAGATAATCTCTGGCTCGACGCGCTTCGCCTTGGCCTCCTCGAGCGCGCTGCGCAGCGGCACCATCCCTCCCTTCCTGGCATCGGCGAGGGATTGGGCGGCCCGCTCGCGCTCATGCTCGACCTGCACCTGAGTGCGCTGCCGCTGCACCTATAGCAGTCAATCCGCGGGTCATGGCAATCATATCAAGCCCCTGGCTGCTCCGGTTCGCACGCCTCGGTCAGCAAGGCAAGGAGCCGAGCCTCGTCGGGCTGAGCCTTGTCCAACAACGCCGCAAGGCGGGTCGCCCGCCGCTCCGCTGCAATCAGCATCGCCTCCCCCCCCGCGCTCGCCTTGACCGCCTCGAGCGCCTCCTCGAGCTCCTTGCTCGCCCCGGCCACCTCCGCTTTGCGCTCCTCGCGCAGCCGCTCTTCTTCCTCTCTCTGGCGTGCCGCCGCCGCCTCCACCTCTTTCTGCTGCGCCGCCTGCACCTGTTTCTGCCGTGCCGCCGCCCTCGCCAGCTCCTCCTCGGTTGCCGAATCGAGCCGCGGCACGCCACCCGACCCTCGGAGCTCGTCCATTCCGTGGGCAAATCGGCAATGCACACCGTAGCGGCAAGTGCCGCGCGGAAAGAAGTCGCACAGCCTGGTCTTGTGGCGAAACCCCGCCGGCGCAGCGGCAGGCGCGGCAGCAGGCGCGGCGGCCGCAGCGGCCGGCTGAGAAAAGTACAACACGCGATGGACCGGTTGGCGCCCGCTCAGCTGAGGCGGGGCGGCGGACGCTGCTGTCGAGAGTGGGCCGCCCCGATGCGGTGGTGTTCGGTGCGGGGGGTGCCGGCGCCCGCGACGGTGCGGTTGGGGCCGGGAGACGGTGCGGTTGGGTTGAACCCCCTGGGGGGGAAAGGAGAAGGGTGAGGGGGCGTCAGGGGCGCGGTGGCGCTGGAGCGGGGACACGGGCGCTGGTGCAGTCGGGCCGTGAGGCATGGGGCTGCGAGGGGGAGCGCACCATCCCGTGGTGCCGTTCCATGATGGAGAACCCGGCCAGAGGAGCAGGGGCCTGGACGGGTGGGGCGGGGCGCGTCGAGCGGAGCGGCGATCAATTCGTATGATGGGACGGAGTGGACTTGAGTGCGCGTGGGATCGGAGTGGACTCGAGCGCCGTGCGATCGATCGCGCTACCGCCATCGATCGCGCTACCGCTGTGACAGCGGCGCAGGCGAGGCGGGAGTGGTGACGTGAAGCGCGGCGGCGCGTGGTGCGAATGCTCCGAGCCCGTGCGGCCCGTGAGTGGAGTCCCACGCTCACCGTGCGGGTTGGCGTCGAGGCAGACGGCCGAGGAGTCCGCCAGCGGCTGGGCCCGCCCAAAAAAAAGAATTAGCAGGGACACTCACCTGAAAAAGAGGAGAAAGATGATGTGACTGGGTCGTGGCAAGCAGACGAGGAGAGCTCCTCGGAAGCGAGGGCGGTCGAGAGAGAGGAGGAGAGACGGGGCGAGGAGGGAGGGATTTTCGGCAGTAGCGGGCGGCGCGGGGGGGGACGGCGGGGAGGGGGGGCAGGGTACTCTGCCTTTGGGTCGGTGAAGCAGCGTTCTCATCGTGCCACCCATCGATTGACGTAGGTGAGGACGAAAAGGGAGGGACCAGATCTCCTCGAGCACTGCAACGCGTAGCTCTTGCGGACGTCATCTGAGTGAGGCGCAAGAATAGGGAGTCAGGTTGCGTTCAACGAACGGAATCAACCATTCTTATAATCCTGCCGCTGTTAGGTTTACCGTGCGTGGTAGAAGAAAGGCAATGCGCAAGTCTTTTGTCGCGCGCAGCCCGCAAAGCGCTGTTTGTTTGTCAAAGCCGGCCGTGATCTGGCCAGAGCGTCGGCAGTGCCGAGACCCATAGGGATGGGACCTTCGCCATTTCTAGAGAGAGAGAGAGATTGTTCATTTCCACCGGGGCTGCAAGGGCACTCCAGCGGGCGGCATGGCCGAGTGGGGGCCGGGGGCGCACCTGACAGCCGTCCCGTTAACTTGGCGAACACCGCAGAAAGAAAGAGTTCAACGCAACTTAGTGTCATCTAAAAAGAAACCAGCTTTTTCCTCAACCCTCCGCCCGCAAAAGAATTTCATGTCCGCCGATAACGATTGGGGTGGGGGCCCCAACTCGTGGTAGGCCACAGTTTATCTGGATCAAACTGAATAGTGCTCCTGAAGGCCCTCTCTACACACAGTAGCAGCTCACGACTAGCAGCTGTTGTGGCTGTATTTGTAGCCATTTTTAGGCTTCAACTGGTCCCAAAATAGTAGCAACGCCTCATGAAAATCAGTCAAAAAAGCCCCAAAAAATCGGCGCCTGCGGCGGGCCTCCTGGGGCTGCGCCCCAGACCCCCCGGGGGGCCTTCGACCCCCCAGGCCTCGACAGCGCTTTCGGTGGCATGCAGCTCTTTGCGACAGAAGCCTGGAGCAGCAGCTCCTCTGCTGCTCACCCACTCTGCACAGCTGACACAGCCTACTGTGCGGCTGCCACAGCTGTGACAGCGATGGGCTCGCCCTCACTGGCCCTCAGTCACTTGTGCTGCGGCTTGTGTGAGCGACACTGCTCGGCGACTGCCGGCACACTGTGAGACCATGGGTGTGAGGTAAACCACGCTACCAGCGCTTGGTCACATCGGCCCCGAGGTCAGATCCATCTACTCTGTTGATGACAAGACTTGTCTACCCGGGCTGGACCTGGAGCCGAGCAGGAGGGCCCGGCGCCTTACCCCCAGGTCAACTCACCCTCCACACCCCGTATGGTTATTCGTTGATTTTGTTCCCAAGCAATCCGTGCACCTCTCAAACGACAGCGACACCGACCTCTCAGCACTCAGGCGACACCGACGACACCGTCCTCAGGCACTCTCCCATCCAGCACGGCCAGCACCGCCGCCGCGATCTGCAGCCCGACGCGGTCCTGCGCCTCGCGCGTCGCTCCGCCGATGTGCGGCGTGCCGATGAAGCCCGGGCAGCCGAGGAGCGGGTGGTCGGCGGGCAGCGGCTCCTGGTCACGGCCAGACCGGTGTCAAGAGGCGCTGTTCACACGCGAGGGGAAGAGGGGGTCGGCGGGCAGTTGGTCCTGGTCGAAGACGTCGGAGGCGTAGCTGGTGAGCGTGCCGGCGTGGAGGGCCGCGGCGACGGCAGCCTCGGGTGAGGGTGAGGAGTAGGGTGAGGGTTCAGGGTGAGTGAGGGTGAGGGTCAGGGTACGGGAGGGAGAGGGAGAGGGAGAGAGAGAGAGAGAGAGAGAGAGAGAGAGAGGGAGAGGGAGAGGGAGAGAGAGAGAGAGAGAGAGAGAGAGAGAGAGCGAGAGCGAGAGAGAGAGAGAGACCTCGTCCGCGATGCCGCCGCGCGCAACGTTGATCAAATGGCTGCCACAAGCAGCGCCGTCCGGTCCAACCGCCGGCATGCGCTCGAGCATCTCACCTCCTACCCAACACATTAGGCGGTGTGTGGGGCGGCCGTTGGCCGAAGCGCGTGGCGCTTGAGCCTCGCGGCGCCGACGAGCAGCCGCGTCTGCGGCGTGAGCGCGCAGTGCAGCGAGACATGCGAGCACGTGCAGAACAGCTCCTCCGCCGACGGCAGCAGAGTCACGCCAAGCAGCGACGCCTGGGGGGTGGGCAGGAGCGTGTGGAGAGACGGCACATGGAATGGGAGTAGTCGCACCTGGCAGGGCGGCGGCCGTCTCGGACGCCGCATGCGGCGAGTATGCAAACACGCGCATGCCGAGGGCGGCCGCCGCCGCCGCGACGCCGCGCGCAATCCTCCCAAACCCGAGGAGGCCCAGGTTCTTGCCGGCTAGCTCTGAGCCAAGCCGCGAGCCTGTGAAGAGGAGAGAGGCGTGGGCACCGAACAGAAGGGCTGAGGCGAGGGGCTCCGAGCCGAGCCGCTCGCCTCGCGCGGGTAATCTCGGGTAATCTCGGGTAATCTCGGGTAATCTCGGGTAATCTCGCCTCGCGCGGGTGGCTTGAGCCACTCCCCGCTGCGCAGGCCGCGGTCGGCTGCCGGCAGGTTGCGCGCCGCCGCAAACAGGAGGGCGAGAGTCATCTCGACGACCGACGCCGTCGACGCGGAGGGCGTGTTGACCACCGTCACTCCCGAGGCGTGGGCGCCGGCCACGTCAATGTTGTCGACGCCCACGCCCGCTCGCCCGACTACGCGTAGCCGGCCGGCAGCTCCAGCGGAGAGCGCGTCGGCGCGGAGGGTCGTCGCTGATCTAACGATGACGGCGTCGTAAGCGGCGAGGGCACCCGCACAGAGCTCATCCTCCGTGAGTGAGCGTGAGGTGACGTCGGCTCCGCCCGCGGCGAGCGCGTCGAGCGCGGCTGGAGCGAGGCCGTCCGTCACGAGCACCCGCTGCGCTGCGCCGCTATTGGAAATTGAGATGGGACGGCTGGGTGTGCGGAAAGCGCGCGCGCGGCCGACGGGTACGAGCGACAGGCCTGCGAAAGCGAGGGCCGCACTGATCATGTGGCTGTCCGGGTTCGTTTGAAGAGGTGGGGGGGGTTGAGCTGTGTGTGCAGTGTGGGGCAGTGGGGGGAGGGAGAGAGAGAGAGAGAGAGAGAGAGAGAGAGAGTGGGGGGAGGGGGGGGTCACGTCCTCTCGCTTCGTTCGTATCCATGTCAATCCATCTGTCTACGTGTCTTCGCGTCATTCCTCTACAAAAGCAGCCTTGAAATCACCAGCAGGCGCTGTCTGTGCCGCGTTTTCGATTTCTCGCGGCCTGTCTGTCGCTGTCCATGCCGCTCGTCCTTCTGGGCACTTCTTTCTCCATCCACCTGGGGGGGGGGGGGGGGGGGCTCCGGGAGCTGAAAGCAGGCGGAAGTCCATTGCCTAATGTGGCGACCAAGTTTTGAATTTCAGGTGGCAGTCCGGGTTCTGTGAAGAGGGTCGCTCGTCGAATGCGAGCCAGTTCGCTCGCGACGCCGACGCCGACGCCGCCGCCGGAACGACTGCGGCGGCCGGTCCCCGGCCAGCGGCCGTATCGAGCCTGCCCGTCGCGAAGGTGCGGACCTCACGCGCCCCACCGGCCGCCCGCGCCGCCGCGCCCACGTCTCTCTCTCTCTCGAAGCCCAGCGCCACGCCACGACTCCCATCGCGACGACTCCCGTGCTCGCTCGTGGCGCAGGCGATCGACTCATGACACCCATCGAGCGGATGGGCGCGTTCCCGCCGCGACCCGGTACTCTCGAACGACTTTTGAGGGCAAAATACCGCTCATACGCCAACGATGTTGTGGAGGGAACATGTGCTGATGGTCCTGGCCCGATTGGTTTGCCCAGAAAGCTTCTGCGTTCCTGGGCGGTCGTTAAGGTAAGGTAAGGTAAGGTAAGGTAAGGTAAACTTCTCCACACACACGAGGTGGTGGGGCAAGGGGGGGCAACCCTCGCGTCTCCACGTCTAACGACAGGAGCCCCACGGCATTCAAAGTGCAAGGCCCGTTGCGCGGTTCGCTCCCCGCACACCGGCCCGGAAAATGGACACCTCTACTGTGTGAGATGGGTAAAAAGGAACAGGCCCCCGCCCGTGCGATCTTTGTGTGCAGGGGTTCTTTGTGGCATGTGGGTGTGGTCGGCGACTAGCCGGGGTGTCGTCCTCCCGATGGGGGACTAGCACTAATGGTTACCCTAGAAAAGAATTTTATAACCCAGATTCTTGAAAAATGAAAGCTCTCACAGCACACTGATCACTGACACGACAAGGGCGCAGTGCTGAAATTGCTTTAAAAATTGGCGAAGAGGGTCGTGCGGAGCGGCAAGAAAAAGTTCGGTCGCCCCGGCTTTCTTCTGACCAAAATCCCTGTGTGGTGGCGGCGTGCCATCCTCCCATCCCTCTCTTCGTGTCTGTTTGCTTGGGTGCTTGCACGGCTCAGCAGAGGTCGATGCCGCGCTCCTCGCACACGGCAACCAGCTCTGGCTGCTTCTCGTTGTCCACGATGAGCGTCTGCGCGCGAGGGGAGGTGCGATGTCCGATGAGCATTGGGCGAGGGAGGGCCGTGTGGCGTGGCAAGGGGGCGTCTCGCACCTTCAAGCTCGGGGCTGCCCCCTGCTTGAGGGCGGCAGCCAGCGCCTCGCAGCCCTCGTCGCCAATCTTGTTGCCCCAGAGAGAGAGCGCCTCGAGCAGCGGCGCTGCCCCGCTCGCGAGGACCTCCGCCAGCTGCGCCGCCTCCGCGTCGCCCCAGCCGAGGCGGCTGTAGCCCAGCTCGGTCGCCTTGCCAAACTGCTCCTCGAAGGCGTCCTCGTACAGCCGCTTCACCAGCGGCTTGTCGTCCTTGCCGTTGGTGAAGCTCTTTGTCTCCAGCTCCGCCGCGAATGCAGACGGCAGCAGCGGAGGGCGCCGGCCGCCGTCCTGGACGCACTCGTCGATGAGGCTGCCGCAGTCGTACTCCTTGCCGTCGCGTATCAGGCCGAGGTCGAGCGAGAGGTCATAGGCCTTGGTCAGGCTCGCCCAGGCGTTCTCGGTGGCGCACCAGCCGCGGTCAAAGTACTTGGCCACGTTGGTGCCCTCGGCCTGGTCCTCCGCCTTGTGGCCGTCCGGGAAGGAGGTCAGCCGCAGCACGTATGTGTGCGGGTGGGAGTAGAGCGTGCCGAGGCAGCCCAGCCCCTGCTTGAAGAGCGCGTTCTGCTCCTCGGTGCGCATAGCAGGTACTTAGTCCCGAGCTGAACCGCCCCAGCCACCCGTCCCCGTCCCCGTCTCCCCTCCTCCCACCCGCAGGCTGCCTCCTTCGCCGCGGAAAGGAGGAAGCCGCCCCCAGATCCCAGCACCCGCCCTCCCCGCACCCGCACGGCGCCCACGTCCCCCGCTGCCGCCTCCCTTCACAACAACAACAAATCAATCAACGTTTTGCCGCAGCCGGAGCCAGCCGACGGAGGTATCTTGAAGACTAGAGTCGAGCGGGGCGGAGCGGCGAAGCGCTTTGGCGAAGGCAAACTAGGCAGCGCCAAACAATCCACAACTCTTATGCGCTATCTAGAATTTAAACAAAACAACTATCTAGAAGGGAAAGAACGACGAGAGCGGGATGACCGCGAGGTGGTCAAGGTTGCAGCGAGAATCGGCGAGAGACTGCGGCGTGCGTGGGCAAAAACGAATAGAGCAGACATCTCCCACGCGTTTTTCTTTTGTGCAAGCCGTGTCCGCTGGGAACCTTTGGGGTGTGCTTTTCTTTGTGCTGTGCCTTTTGTGGTGCTAGTCCGTGTCAGTCTGCTGTGACGGGGGCTTGGATTGGTAGAATTCTTTGTGCTGCTCAATAATAAATAGGGCAGATAACCCCTGGTGGGATTAGGGCAGCAACCCGACGGGCAGACCCCGCCCCGCTCGGAGGGCGTGCACCACACAGCACAGACAGCTAGCCCGGTTTTTCTTTTGTCTGAGCCGATGGCGGACAGGGCGGACACCCTCCGCTTCCTCCCGCTCTCTGGCGCGATCGACGTCAGCTTTCTCACCGAGCTGGGACGGCGCAAGCTGCACGAGTTCAAGCTCTCCGACGCGCCGGTCGAGATCCGCGGCACGTTCGCGCCCTCAAACCACCATGAGGCGGCCGCCCGCTCTCGCCCGCCCGCAGCGCACGTTCCCGCTTCCCACAACGGCTGCGCACGAGCCGCAGGTGGCCTCGCCGCTGTGCGTGAGCGCCGACGCCTTCGACTCGGGCGGCGCGGCCGGGGTTCCTCCCTCGCTCTGCGTGGTGCCCGGCACACTCATCAACGCAAACACACTCGAGGACTTCAAGGAGTGGGACAAGGCGGAGCTGCTCCGCAAGGCGGCGGCCGCCATCTGGCAGGACATGTGCTCCGGTGCCGCGCTCGCCGAGCCGCACCGCCTCTGCCGCTTCCTCCTCCTCACCTTCGCAGACCTCAAGACGCACAAGTACTACTACTGGTTCGCCTTCCCCGCCTTTGCACTCGACCCTCCTCCGCGGGCCACGCCGCCGGCGCCGCTGGCGTCGCTGCTCGACGCTTCGCAGCTGGACGCTCTGAGGCGGGGGTACGCGGCGCTTCCCGCCTCAGCCCACGGCCGGCCCGCCTTCTTTGCTGTGCGGCTGTCGTGCGGGTCGGCGGGCGAGCCGGTGCAGGTGGCCGGTGCCGGTAGGCGAGAGTAGTCCAATCAGCAGCTCACTCGTGGGAGAGTTGGCTCGGCGTGTCGATGCACAGGTGGCCGAGGTCGGCCCGCTCAGCCGCTGGCTCGAGTGGCGCGGCGGCGCGGGCGGGCGCGAGCAGGCGTGGATCGCGCTCTGCGACCCGAGCCCGCAGCACGCTGGCTGGCCGGCGAGGAACCTGCTTCTCGCCGCAGCAGCCGCACTTCGCGAGGCGAGCCCGGCCGCCGCTGCCGGCCTGCCCTCGGAGGTGCGGCTGACCCTCCTCTGCTTCCGCGAGCCGGTCGGCGGCGGAGGGCCGCCGCCGGCGGCGGCGGGCGAGGGGCCGCGCGAGCCGAAGTCCGCCGCCGCCTCGACGCTGTACAACGTGACGATGGACGTGCGCGGCTTGTTTGGCGGCGGCGGCGGCGGCGGCGGCGGGACGGCGGCGCCTCCCTCCGCGGTCGGGTGGGAGAAGAACTCGTCGGGCCGGCCCGGCGCGCGGCTGATGGACCTGTCGGCGCAGATGGACCCGGCAGCGACCGCCGCGGCGGCGGTCGACCTCAACATCCGGCTCATGCGGTGGCGGCTCATGCCGGCGCTCGAGCCGGAGAAGGTCGCGGCGCAGAGGTGCTTGCTCATCGGCGCAGGCACGCTGGGCTGTGCCGTGGCCCGCTGCCTTCTCGGCTGGGGCGTCAAGGCGATCACGCTCGTTGACTCGGGCGGCGTCCTGGACTCGAACCGGCTCTTCTAGGAGCGTTCTAGGAGCCTGCTAGGAGCCTTCTAGGCAATGTCTCGTACTCGAACCCCGTCCGCCAGTCACTCTTCGCCCACAAGGACTGCATCGGCGGGAAGACGAAGAAGGCGCCCGCCGCCGCCGAAGAGCTGCGCCGCATCTTTCCGGGCGCTGAGGCGCGCGGCGTGGTGATGGGTATCCCTATGCCGGGCCACCCGGTCGGCGCGGCGGAGGTGGACGGAGTGCGCGCGGACGCAGAGGCGCTCGTCGCGCTGTGCAGCGGCGTGGACATCGAGCTGCGTCGAGATTGACCGAGATTGACCGAGATTGACCGAGATTAGGCGCTCGACGAGCTGGTGCAGCAGCATGACATTGTCTTTCTCCTCACAGACACGCGCGAGTCGCGCTGGCCAGCCGCGCTCCTCGCCGCTTGCTCCTGCCCAACCAGCCAGTTGAGAGCTGCTTCGTTTGATCTCCTCAGGCTGCCCACTTTGCTCGCCGCCGCACGGCGCAAGCTGGCCGTCACCGCGGCGCTCGGCTTCGACACGTTCCTCGTCATGCGGCACGGCCTCCCCCCGCCGGCGGAGGAGGCGGCGGCGCTAGGCGCAGGCGGGCTGCCAGCTGGGTATGAGCAGGCAGCGCCGGCGGAGGCGGCGGCGCCGCCTCCGCCTCCGCCGCCGCGGCCGCGGCTCGGCTGCTACTTTTGCAGCGACGTCGTCGCTCCTGCCAACTCGATGACTCGCCGCACTCTCGACCAGCAGTGCACGGTGTCCCGGCCCGGCCTCGCGATGGTTGCGAGCGCGCTCGCCGTCGAGCTCGCCGTGACGGTGCTCCACCACCAGCACGGCGCCGAGGCGGACGCGGACGTGCCCGCCGAGGCGGCGCGGGCCGCCACTTGCGACGAGTCGCCGCTGGGCGTGGTGCCGCACCAGATCCGAGGCGCGCTCTCCTTCTTCCGGACAGATTGCATGCTTGGCCGCGCGTTTGGCAAGTGCACCGCGTGTTCGGCCACCGTCACCGACGCGTACGCCGCGCGCGGCTTCGACTTCCTTCTCGACGCGTTCAACGGAGGCGGGGGAGTGGTGTCTCGCACGAGTCGGGGATCACCCCGAGACGACCCGAGGTTGGACCGAGACTAGGCGACTACCTCGAGGAGCTCACGGGGCTGGCGCAGATGCACCGCGAGGCGGCGGCCGCGGTCGAGCGCAGCGCCAAACATCAGCTATCAGACTCACGCCTCCTCTCCTCGTCAGGCGGAGGCTGCGCTCGAGGACGTCGGCTTCTTCGAGGACGACGAGGACGAGGCGATGAGCGAGTGACGGGGCGCTACACGGTTCGGCGTGCTGGCACCGGGCCTGAGAGAACGCGCGCTCAGGATGGCCCACGCAAGGTAAGGGGGGGGCGTGAGGCGCTCTCGAGCTGAGAGCTGATTGAGAGCCTACCCCTCTGAGCATGCCACGTGTGCGCAGACGGGGGCGGATCTGGAGGCTTCAGTGAGGGAGGCCGGTAGCCAGCACAGTTTCCGGAGAATTCTCCGCTCTCCCGCATCCAGACCCAGTGAAGCCAGCGTCGCGATCCAAGTCCCGATGCGGAGAAAGGTACAGAGCTGGTGCGGGGCCTTTTCGAGGTACTTTTGTATAATATATTCGTTCGCGAGCGCTAGAGGAAACGCTCATTATTTACGCATTACAGCAACCACACGTCACACGTACCTGTACGTGGCTGGGTCCACAGCGATTGTAGGTTTTTAACGTATAACGACGCCACCGGAGACGTGTGGGGATTGGGTGTACAACTCTCTCGGCTATTGGTTGGCATGCGGGGGGTTGAGGTGTGAGAGTAAGAGAGAAAGTTCTGCGTTCGTCCTGCAACCTCCACGACGCTCGCTCCGAGTCCCCCTTTCGACACTACCCGAGAGCCGGAGAGCTCCCCCGAGGAGTGAGACGAGACACAGCAGATCTGACAGAGCGCCGCTATAGAGTACGCGTCCTCTTCCGTTCTTGCTTCCTTCACGGGGTGGGCGCACGCACGCGTAGCACACTCAGGCGAGGGACTTCAGCACACTCCACGCGCCGTGGGCGATCACGGCACCTATCTTGCAAGACGGCCGAAGACTACGACCGATACCCGCCTATGCCGGGGTGGCCGGGGCAACCTCCGGCTCGAAGCGCACGGGGCCAACGTAGAAGTATGTCGGCTCCGGCGGCCCAGGCCACTCATCGAAGTTGAAGACGCTGACCGAACCGCCGGGGCAAACGCCGCCCCCCACATACGTCCCCCAGTCCGACTGGCACGGCGTCCTCATGATACCAGGAAGAAAAGTCGTCGGAGCAGTAGCCCCAGGTTGAGTTGCCCGTGTCGCCCCCTGTCAATGGAGGCCGGGAGTATCAAGAGAGGCAAGAGGGATTACTCGGAGGCACGATAAAGGGCTCACGCACATGGCGGGTAGAGCGGCGAATCCGACACGCAACCGCTGGTCTGCAGTATCTGCAGTATCTGCAGTATCTGCAGTATCTGCAGTATCTGCAGTATCCGCGTACAAGCGGCGAAGTCTGTGGTATTGAAGTATGCATACTTTGCCATACTTCGACACTTGTATGTGGGAGGTATGGCAGTATTGTGCCGCCTCTCTCGCAGTATTGCAGTACGAGGAGGCCGGACGCCGGTATCCGGGTACCGGGCGCACTGGGCACTGCTACAGCAGTACGGATACCTGGCCCTACCACAGTGTGAGTCCTTGTCAGGTATGGCAGTATGGCGCTGACTTCCTAATGTACCCCAGTATAGCCAGCCATTTGTGGCGTACGGATACTTTATACCCTACTTGGCTCTGTCCCCTGAGGTCCCACACCCGACGCTAGCCACTTCGCCGGACCCGGTATGCGTATGGTAAATCGGCTGGAAGCCGGTTGTGGCTAGCAATCCCCTTATTTTATGTATGTAAAAGAGGGAACCAGTCGAGAGGAAAGGGGGGGGACGTGTCCGAGGGGGGGACAGCTCGGTTGGATATAACTGGCATGACGCACCGTACGGCAAGGAGCTCGGCTTTGCGGCGGCGGAGGCCTGCGCTTTGCACCGGCTCCCGACGCCTTGCGAGGACCTCACGGCCTTCCTTCCGGCCTGACCTCAAACGCTCACCCGCCGTTTCGTGCGCGCAACCCGCTGAGTTGCCAGGAACGGCAACTGGAGTCCGTTCTGACTAGTACATGTAACACGTTCTGGCCCTCGCCATTCTGATCATTCCTAGAACACCCTCGGACCGACCCAGGTGGCCGGCCGGGTAAAACCCGGGTATACCCGAGAATTCTCAGGTATACCCGAAAAATACCCGGAGCGCGCCCCGGCCCTGGATGTGAGGTTAATGACTGCACTCCAAGTGCTCCAAGTGCGCGCGTCGCTATGGCGCCCTATCCCACAGGCACGTGCGCCAACTGCACCAACCCCACGGTGTGCTCAAGTATGCGCGCCGCACCATGTGTACCCGCTACAAATGCCAGAAGGCGGCCCGCGTGGCGCGCCTCGCCGACGGCGGAGGAGACGACGCGGTCGTGCCGACATACTGCTTCGAGATCAAGCAGGTGATTGGCATGCGCTTCGCCGACCCTGAGCGGCTCGTCGGGAAGAAGCGGCGCAACGAGCTGGCCGCGGCGGAGACGGTTTGATTGTGGAAACACCGAATCTGTGCACCCCTTATTCAGTTGTGAGAGGAGGAGCACTGGTATACGAAGAGGTTCGTTCAAAAAATAAATCTGGAGCGAGCTGGAAATACCTGAAAAAGAGAAAAATGCCCTCCAACCCAACCCCGGCCGCCAGAGGACCGGGGGCGCCGCCCGCCCGCCGGAGGACAACCTAACTGTACCCCCCGGGGGCGGCGATGTCGTTCGAGCGACGCGTCGTGAACCTGCTGCTCCATGTGCTGGCCATGCTCCTCGTCCCGGCCGTACTGGCCGAAGAGGCCCCAGAGAAGCGACCCTGCTGCCGCAGCGCGTGCGCGCTCAAGCATTTTAAGATGGTGCCTGCGTTGGCGGCATTTCTGGGCCGCTTGGGCAACGAGAGCGTGGCCGACCTCGGCAGCGTGGTACCGCTCACGCGAGCCCACCTGCAAGCCCAGGTCACGCACGTCGTTGCTGATGAGATCCCCAAAACCCCAAAACCCCAAAACCCCGTATATGTGGATTCAATTCATTTATTTGATTTCAATGTATGTAGTAGGTCAACTCCAGTTTGAGTCTCACTGGAGAAGCTTGTAAGTGTACTTTCTCATGAAATCGTCCTTCATGATGTCGTACTCCTCGAACTCGTTGTTTTCTTTGGCATCGCGGAAGGAACCATAAGTGTGCTTCAGGATTCTGGCGTCACCACTCTTTTTCATGGAGTAGTAGTGCACAAGGTTGTTCCAGGTGGTCTTGCTCCCGTCTGAGATGGCCTTGTTTGCATCACTGACTCCCATGGAAAAGGCCTTGTCGATGTCCTTCTCCTTTAAGTTGAGTGGGTACATGCTGCTTCTGATGGGGAAATGACGTATCTGAAGTTGACACCTTTGTATGCGAACTGAGCTCTGAGAAGGCGATCCATGGAGTTGTAGAACGACGAAATTTCAAGGTATCTGAAGAGCATGCCGATGGACTGGTAGTCTTCAGCTTCAACTTGCTTGGGGTTGGCAGATGAAGTCAACACCACATCAACAACGATGTCTTCATTCTTGAAACCCTTGTCAGAGCATCGGTTGATAGCTGAGAAAATGTCAATGTCCCACACAGCAGACCCATCAAAGTAGTAGGCTGAGCCGAGAACCTCAGCAGGAGGGAAGAAGCCAGCGAAGGACATGGAGGCATAAAGAGCATCGATCAGGTTGTCGCCATGGGTGATGTTCAAGTCTGAGAAGTCCTTGTAGTCACCGTTGATTACGTCAACAATTCCAATGTCAAGGTTTCGGTGCATTTGAACTCCTTTGAATTGAGACTTCAGGAAGTCTTCCATGGGGGCAGAGTTGTAGAGTCCACCCTCAAAGAAGAGACCTTTAGCGATTCCTCCGAACCAGTTCTTGTAGAGTTGGGAATGAGTGGCAGCCTTCCAGAACTCTTCCATTCTTTCAGCAGCTTGTTGCTCCTGCCCTTTCTCGAAGGATGAAAGAAGAACTGCATTGAGTGCTCCACCCGAAACACCGGAGACTGAATCGTAAGCGTAGTCAGATGGGGAGAGCTTTGGGTTGGTTGTGATGCCCTTCAAAACACCAGCCTGGTAGGCGGCATCCTCATCTCCGGAGCTGAAGGCGATAGCGTGGCACTTGCCAGTTGCTTCTGGCTGCTCAAAAATTTCATCAGCAGAGATGCCTGCCAAGAGAGTCAAAACAAGTTTCTTGAACATAAGTAACTATATTTTATTTATTATTTAATAATAGCCTGAGACTGGGGTTTTGGGGGTTTGGGGGTTTGGGGTTTGGGGGTTTTGGGGTTTGGGGGATGTGGGGCGGGGAGGCGGGGCAGGGCTGCGTGCGCTGCGCCTGGGTTGCGGATGGTCGGCGTTGCGGAGATGATTGCGTCGGTGCACGACTCTGACAGGTGGCGGCGGCCGTCCTCGTGCGGGTGGTTGTGGCAGCATGGCAGATCGGGACGGTCTGCGCAAGTGCTGCAAATGGCCTCCGCGGCGGCTGACGGCAAGCGTTTGCCGTAGTCGGAAGGCGGGTCCAGGTGCCCGGACGTCGCCTCCGCCGAGAGGCCGCACGTCACAGGGCAAGTCTTCTTCACTTCGTCGACGCACGCCTTGTCGCACGCTGCGTTGGCCAAGCCGCAGAGGCTAAATCCTTTCGCTTGCTCGCACGTCGGGACGAAGCCGGCCTCGCACGGCGTCAGAGACGGGGCGAAGATGGGCTCGCGCGCTTTCGGAGTGATGTTCGAGGAGTCGAAGACCTAGTACGAAACAATAAGTTTGATGAGGATCGACCTACCTACCACAACCCGGGCTTGGGTAGCTTCAAACTCACCGGGATCGCGGCCGCGTCGGGCACCGAGTCGAGGAGCTCGGAGCCGTACGGAGAGAGGGCAAAGGCCGAGCAGCCCAGACCGAGCACCACGATTGAGAAGACGATGCACAGCAGCTTGGACGAGCAGAGCTTGCCGAAGCCAAAGCCGGAGCGGAAGCCGAAGCCGAAGCCGAAGGGCGTCGGGGTCGGCTCGGGCGAGACGGACTCGCACTGTGGCGCGGCGTGTGGTCAAGCAAAGGTGGGTCTACACTGTAAGAAAGAGAGGGCGCGCACACACACAACACACACACACACACCGAGGACTGCTTGCCCAACTCCGCGCCCTTCTTCTTACCCTTCTCGTCCTCGTCCTTGTCGATCTCCGCAGCGGCGTTCGTCTCGACGTCGTCGAGCGGATCGTACTTGTTGGAGACCTTCGTGTACTTGACCTCGCCCTTGCGCCCGTTGTTGCGGCGTGGGTTCGACGGGGTCGTCCAGTCGGTGATGCCCTGTGCACGCGCAATAAGTGGCGGCGTCAATATTTGGGCGCTGGCTCCGCGACCGCCGCGTCCGTGGCGCTCACCGCCGGGGCGGGCGTCTCCGCAGGAAACTCCTTGATGGACGGCGGTCGCTCGCCGCTGCCATCGACCGGCTTGGCAGCCGGGTCGTTCTTGATGACCGGCTCGAGAGCCGGGTCGTCCTTGGACTGGATGCCGTCCTCGAGCGAAGCGGACTCGCCCTTGGACTGGCCCGCCAGCGACGCCTGTGACAGCCAGAAGGCGAGAGAGACTAGCCAAAAATCTCGGGCAATCCCGGCTAATCTCCACCCTACCCACTACTGCGGCGTATGGCTGCGCGTTACTGAATACTGCAGATCTGCAGACTATTGCGGATCACTACTGCATATTACTAGTTACTGCAGCACTGCTGACTACTGTGCTCTGTGAAGTACTGCGGAGTGCTGCGGACTACTAAAGCTCACCACCGGGGCGGGCGTCTCCGCAGGAAACTCCTTGATGGACGGCGGTGGCTCGCCGCTGCCATCGACCGGCTTGGCAGCCGGGTCGTTCTTGATGACCGGCTCGAGAGCGGGGTCGTCTTCGGTGACGCCGGTGTGGGCCGTCGGTGGGTTGGTCGGGCGCGCGAGCTTGACCCAGAAAACGGCGCTCGCGCTCGGCTCGTGGGCGGCAAACACGGAGATGGCCGCGTCCGAGTCGACTGTGTCCGCGGCCAGCTCCGGCTCCGCCGCCGCCGCGGCCGAGTCAACGCTAGCGTTCTTGGCGACGCTCGTGTAGTCCGAGAGCGAAGGGGGGGTGGGCGAGACGGCGTCATCGGCGCCGGTGTCGACCGCGGCCGCGTTCGCGGCGAGGGCGTCCTATGGATTGGGGAAGGGGCGGGTGCAGTGGTGTGGGTCTCGGCGTCCGAGTCGACCGTGTCCGCGGCCGACGCCTTTGCCTCGGCCAGGTCCTTCTTGAGGGCGCCCTCGCCGAGCACCGCCGCAGCGGTGCCGCCCGAGAATGGGACGCCCTTGGCGCCGCACGCCTGTGGATGAGGGAGAAGGGGAGCATGACATGGGAGGCGGTTGGAGGATCTGCGACATGCACGCACACCGCCGTAGCTCCGAGGAGCGATGGCGACTTCGGCGCGGAGATGACGACCTCAATGCTGCCGTCTTTGGCCGGCACGGTGCCGACCTTCACTGTCGTCTGTTTCTCGGACATGATGTTGATCGAATTCACTCGTACCTACGACGGGTGCATCTCGGGCAATCTCGGCTGGAGACTGCAGACTACTGCAGAGTACTACCGCATTACTACTGGTTACTGGAGACTGTGCAGAGCACTACTATCATTACTGGAGACTGTGCAGAGCACCACTATTATTAATTACTGGAGACTGTGCAGAGCGCTACTGTGCAGAGCACCACTATTATTATTACTGGAGACTGTGCAGAGCACTACTGTGCACAGCAGCACTATTAATAATTACTGGAGACTGTGCAGAGCACTACTGTGCAGAGCACCACTGTTATTATTACTGGAGACTGTGCAGAGCACTACTATCATTAATGGGGACTGGAGACTGTGCAGAGTACTATTACTGGGGACTGGACACTATTACTGGTTACTGCAGACCCTGCGCATTACTGGGTACTGCAGAACTGCGGAACTACGGACTACTGCGCACTATTACTGGTTACTGGAGACTGTGCAGAGTACTACCGCGCATTATTACTGGTCTCCTGCAGTGTGTTGCTGCGGCCTACTGCGGAACTACCGACTACCGCGACTGATTACTGGTTACTGCAGAAAACTGCGCACGTATCTCATCTCTCTGCGAGTGAGGACTAACGCGGCGAGGCTGAGATTTTGCCGCACCTATGGGCAGCAAAACACGGCGTCAGCTCGCGTCTCGATGAGCATCGGCACGCCCCTTCGCTGCTATGGCTCTCGGACTGTAGCCGGGCGACGCTCGCGCGAGAGCGGGACGGGCTAGAGGGCAGAGAGGAGGAGGCGGGCTGCGCGGGACCCACAGCGTGCAGCTCGCGAGCGCCACCACAACGAGGTGCGGAAGTGCCATGCTCATCCCGGGCAATCACGGGCAATCTCGCTCGGCTGGTTGCTCGGCTGATTGCAGCGCATCGTGTTTGGCCGCATCAAGTGCTGCTGAGAGCGATCTTTGAGGGGGAATGGAGAGAATGGGGGGCTCAGGAGGGCCGCGCCTACTCGCAGCGTTCAAGCTCGAGGCAGCTCGCAAGATGCCGCGGCGGCTCCCCCTCGCTCACGTTGTTTGGATCTGCGGGGGCGCAGGCGACGGCGAGCGAGCGTCAGTAGCATAAAATGGGATGCGCGTGTGCGGGCTAACGCGGGGCAAGGGTGGCGAATGGACAGCAGCGGACGCGTCTCGCGGCTCCTCAATGGCAGCGGCACCTGCGAGCGGGAGGGAGCAGGCGGTGCGAGGCCGAGGGGCGCCGTCGGGCGGCGAGCGAGAGCGCATCGCACGGCGGGAGCGGTGCGGGCGGGGTGGGTTTCGTGAGCAATAGGTGTCGCGGGGATCCAGGCGTGTAGCTTGCGGCTTCATCGGAGGCGCGGTTCGGCGGGGCAAGCGCGAGAGGCAGCGGAAAGTGCAAAACTGTGCAAAACTGCCTCGATGGAGTTCAGGGGATCAAACGAGGCGTGTGTGTCGGGGTTTGCTTACGATGTGGGGATGGGAATGCTGACCCCCTCCCTAGCAAGTTATGGCGCCTCAAACAAAGGTATGGCAGGTGGAGTGCTCTCTACACTTCGGCCGCGCCACGACACGGCGTAGCCAAAGTTCAAAGTACTTTGGCTGAGTACCTCAGGGTACCTATGTAAAATTCTTTTCCCGTGGCAAATGCACAAGAGTGTGGATCTCGTGCGTGAGTGAGTGCAAAGCGGGCCGGGGCAATCAGAGTGTCTCTGAGACGGAGGGGATCTCGAGGGGAGGACCTCCGCAGTGAGGACCTCTCTCTCCGCTGTGAGGACCTCTGAGCTTTGTGGCCCGTCTCCACACAGAGCGTAGCTACCGCTGCTGCCCACCCCAAAAGGCGAGCAAGCAGCACTCCCAACAACAGCGGGTGTACCTGTGTTAGTGCCAGTGCGCGCCAGTCCCGTGCCCCCGAGTTCATTTCAAAAAAATAAAGAAAGAAAGAAAGAAAACAGACAACCCAAGGGAGGGATGGGAGGTGTCGTGCGAGGGAGGTTTCCAAAATTCTTTTTCGTGCGACCGCGTTTTGTGGATAGAGCTGTTAGTAGAGCGTGCTTCGTCGTCGTCCGAAAACAGACAACCCAAGGGAGGGATGGGAGGTGTCGTGCGAGGCCACATGTTCCAAAAATTCTTTTTGAAAGAAAGAAAGAAAAGAGACAACCTCCTGCACGAGCAGGATTTTGGAAGGACGATCAGGGGGACAGGTGGGCTCTCCTGCTCCTGAAAACGATATTTTTCTGAGGTGCGAAAATTCTTGTGTTGTTTAAATTCTTTTTCTGAGAGACTCGCTGCGAAGAGCTGCTGCAAGTGTCCGAAAATGCTGGCCATCGCCACTGCGAGCTGCGCCTTCTCGATGATGCGCCCAGCGCTGAGCATGGAGGCGAGCAGTCCAAGCGGTCAGCGCCGAGGGACGCCGCTGCTGCTTGGCGAGGAGGACGACGAAAGCCCGCCCGACGAGTCGTTGGACGAGGCCTTCGAGGCTGGTCGCTCTTTCGGCTTCACTGTCCGGGAGCGCTTCACCGCACCTACGGTCGACGACCCTGGCCTCCCATACGCAGACGCGCTCGTCTCTGTGTCGGCCGCGCTGGGACTGGCCTCGCTCCGCCTCTCCGGCATCTACCCTCAGTGTTCCTGGCTGCAGCCGACCGAGTGGGTGCCGCACGTCCGGTCGCTGCCATACGTGCTCCCTGCGCTGACGCACGGCGTCCAGCTGGCGAGCTGCTGGACGCTCGGCGCGCTCGCCGCCAGCGCCTTTGAGCGTGATGCCTTCTGCGGCTCGCTGGGCGAGGCGCTGCGGCGGACCTGGCGGGGCGGCGCCTTTGCGTCGGGACTGCTGCTGCTGTGCACCCAGGCGCACACTTATTACGCCTTTGATGCGGCGGGCCTCGAGCCCGTGCTCGGCGCCAGCTTCGAGGGCGACGTGCGGCTGATCAACATCGCCAACGACGTCATCCTCGACGTCCTCGCCCAGGCCTTTGCAATCACAGGCTTTCGCATCTTTCGGTGGTATGATGCGACTGCGGGCAGGCGATGACCCAGGCGAGCTTTCCCGGACGAACTCCGCACAGTAGAGGTCGTCCACATCTGCGCCACCGTCATTCTCCGATAAAGTAAGGTATCTCCAGCTCCAGTGCGGGTACGCGTACGAGGTGTGGAGGGTGAGTTGACCAGGGGGTTGTGCGCCGGACCCTCCTGCTCGGCTCCAGCCGGTAGACCAGTCTTGTCATCAACAGAGTAGATGGATCTGACCTCGGGGCCGATGTGACCAAGCGCTGGTAGCGTGGTTTGACCTCACACCCATGGTCTCACAGTGTGCCGGCAGTCGCCGAGCAGTGTCGCTCACACCTGTCCTCACACACAGGCTGACAACACAGGTCACACAAGCCGCTGAAGGAAGACTGCTTGCTGACCGCTGAACAACAAGAGAGAGAGAAGTAACAACAGTAACAAACAGTAACAGCTGGGGCGAGACGATCGAGGGGTCTCGGACCAGGCGGAATCGACCCGATCCCAGTGCAACAGTGCAACAGTGCTCGAGGAACGGCGAGGTGGCCCGAAAGCGGGCTTTTACGTGTTGACCAGCGCCCGGCGACGACGGTCGACGGCTCATGAGCCGTGCCTGCCGTGTGCAAGCCCCCGACAATGTATCACTGCTTGGCCTTCGCTCTCCCGGGGCGCAGGCTCTTCGAGGCGACAACGATTGAGGGTACAGTCCCCGCCGTTCTTGGAACACCATGCTCGGGCGATTGCGAATCCGACCCGAGCGCAGCGGCATGCGCAACCTGCTGCCGAGCGCAGCGGCACGAGATCGATTGGCAGTGCAGTGGCGAGCACCCTGCTGAATGCTGCTTGGGTGGGTGGAGCGACGCGTGCTGGAACGTGGCGTCAGGCGCAAACAATGGTCACCCCTGCAACCAGTGCATGGATGGTGCTCCCATTTCCTTTTTGGGAGAGTCCTGCCCCACCTCTGTCGGCGACCCAATCACGACTTACAATGGCGTGTCAACGCGTTACTGGCTGCCAGAAGGGACAGAGCTCGAGCTCTTCCGGCTGGATGACATCGCTGTGATGGGAACTGCCAGTCGCACACCCGGCTACGACTCTGCAAAGGGCGAGTGGCTTCACGTCCTGCGCATCACCAGAGCGGGAGAGGCCACCCTCACAGTTGCTGTCAACCACACCGCCAACCTCACCGCTCTCAGCACCGCTCTCAACAAGACCACGCTGGCTGCACTTGCCGTCCGCGTTGGCGACGCCCCGCTGACGGGCGTCGGCAAGCAGAGATATGGGAACGTCGCGGTTGTGGCTGCCATTGACTCGCGGCAGGGAGGTATCCCCATCGAGCTGATCCACGTCACTGTGGGTGACCAGCTAGGGCTCGTGATTCGTTCGTCGGTGGCCCGCAAGTTTGCAGACCGGGCGGAACAGGCCAGGCATGTCCATCTTGATCTTGCTTGGACGCACATTGCGCGCGAAGAGGATGCGCGTGGCACGCTGCCCGAGATCTGGGGCCTGGCGCCCATGTCCGCTGCCACCGAGGGCATGCTGATCAACCCAGAGACGAGACGCCGGGAGGAGCCGCGCCGCCTCAGTGAGGAGGACTGCCTACCAATGCTCGGGTGCTCGAACACCTTCGGCCAGTTTGGCGCCAGCAGCTGCGCGCAAACGAGCGATTGCTGCAACCCCATGGCGCGGTGCATCAGTTCAATGTGCCATCTGTAAGAAGAGCTCGTCGCCATCGTTGTGAGATCTCCGACTCCCGTCTTTGTTTTTGATTTCACTCCAAGTTTTTTTTTGAGCTAGACTTCGTTGTTAATAGGAACAAGCGAAGGCACACACACGACATGACGCCAAACACACGATTTCACGCACCGCACCGCACCTCGCACCCGCACCCGCCGCCCCCCCGCCCCCTGCCCCGCCTAGGTGGGAAAGAGATGAGGAGATGGGACAGCGAAGGAGGAGCCACGAACACGTATGGGAGGGTTTTCAGTTGTGCGTCACGCTGCCCGGCGTCTCTCACTTTCCGGGACAGCCCCGCCCTTGTGAGGCAGGAGGGTGTGACGACTACCCCGTACGCCCTGTTGCTTCTACCCCGACGCCGACCGCCCATTCCCCCCTCCTCGATCCCCCCTCGGCGAGCCGATGATCGTCGAGCCTCTGTCCTGCGCGCCCAGCCCCCCTCCCCCCCCCCCTCCACCACACACACACACACACCGCCGCCGCGCGAGCGCCGCGCGGCGGCACACCCAGCTCAAAAGAAAAAGAAAAAGGGAATGAGGAGACCAGCGAGGGAGACTCCCCGCCTATGCAAGCCCCAGAGAGGGGCCGCCATCGCCGAAGCTGTGCCAAAGCATAACTCCAAAACCCGCAGCGGCCCAGGGGGCCTTGGGGGCAGCCCGCCGGACCGCCGCTGCACGGGACTAGGCAACAGAAGATGAGTGGAATTGATGAATTGGGCCGTTGTCCGGGCCGCCTCTATTGAGCAAACGTAAGCGTAAGATCCGTCGCGTGAGCGGCAGCACTTCTTTGGCAACACCGGGCTTGGACGCCACCGCGTCCACGTCCACCCTCCCCTTCGAGCGCATAGCCCGGCCGCAAGGCCGACGCAGCGTCGATGGGCAAGCAACAAGACCGGAGCTCCACCCCGCCGGCCGATGGGCCACCGCCCCTCGGCAGGCATGACGGGGTGGAGCCCAATGCACCCTGGAGCACGCAGGCAACGCCCACTATCGCGGGCACGCCTTCACCCTCCAGGAGGGGCGCGGACCCCGGCACGGCGGCTCATCTCGTGGGGGCCGCCGGCTATCCGGCCGACCCGCGCCCACCCTCAGGCTCACTGCTCAACGGAGGCGCCGGCGAACACCGCCCGGCGCCTTGGCAGAGGGTCCATGACCTCCCCCGCGACAGCTCCGCGGCTCACCAGTGTGCGCCGCGGCGCCGTCCAGCCACTTTGGCGGCCAGCCACCGGTCGAGCTCTTCGACTCTGGAGGACAGAAAGGTACCGTCTGAAAGGTATTTTCATGCTCTATTGACTGGCGAAAAAATCCCCCGCCAACTGTTTTCACAGCATGAGCGAAGCATCGGGTCGGCCCCCAAGAGGATAGGCCCCGGACCGACGGCTTGGGCACGCTGTCCGCCCGATGAAGTCGGTGTCGTCTCACCCGGTGCTTACCACGCCCTTCATAGAGGTGGAAGAGCGCCCGAAGCTCGTGCGACGGCGCACGACCACGGACTGCCTCTTCACCGAGCTCACACACTCGCCGCTGCACGACCTGGCACCGGTCGCCACTCTGGGCCTCACGACGCGTGTGACGCACTCCAACTCGGTGGCGGTCTCGCTCGACCAGCTGGGCCTCGCATTCGAGCCGCAGCGAGATAGTACACTCATCCTCGTGCAGGGAGGCTACACAGCTGCGCTCGTTAAGGCAGCCGGGACGGCGGTCCTGTGCGCCCTCATGTATGGTTTCCATCTCGGCAACATGAACCCAGCGGCGCCGGCGATGCGTGCCGACCTCGGGATCGAGGCCGGCGTAGAGAACGACAACGCCTGGGCCTTTTGCGTGTCCATCTTTTGCCTCGGCGCGCCGCCTGCGCCGCCGATCCGCCGCCACCTGCGCCGCCGACCCGCCTGCCGGCCGCTTCGCGGCCCGCCCCTCCGCTGCCCTCCGCCCCGCGCGGTCTGCCCGCCCGCCGTCCCCTCCCGCTGGCGCGGAGCCGGGGGCGGGACGTGGACGGAGGGGGGCAGTGCCGTCCCCTTCTCTTGTCTGCAGGTGCGCTGCTCGGCTGCTCGCTGGTTCCGATGGTGGCAGACTCGATCGGCAGGCCGAGAGGCGGCCATCTCTCGGCCTGCCTGCACCAGCGAGTGAGTCCGTCTCCTGCCCTCCGTCGCAGGCGCAAGACCATCTTGCTCATCTCGACGGTCTACCTGCTCGGGTCTGCTCTCGAGGCTGCGTCGGGCGTGGTCCCTCGCCCCGCCAGCCCGCTCGAGCGCTCCTCCATCGGCCTCTGCCTCCTCCTCGCCGGCCGAGCGGTCTGCGGCGTCGCGAGCGGCTCGTCGACAGTCGTCGTGCCTATGTACCTCGGCGAGCACGCCGGAGATCACCCGACATCACTCGAGATCACTCGAGACCACTCGAGATCACTCGAGATCACTCGAGATCACTCGAGATCACCCGACATCACCCGACATCACCAGAGATCACCCGAGATCACTGCCTCTGACTAGGCGAGATCTCGCCGCCGCACTTGCGCGGCGCGCTGGGCACATGCTTCCAGCTCACTTGCTGCACAGGCGGGTTGGCAGATCGTCGGCTTGCTTGCCCGAGATCACCCGAGATCACCCGAGATCACCCGAGATGACCCGAGATTAGGCATCCTCCTCGCGCAGATCGTCGGCTTGCCAGCGCTCCTCGGCAGGAGCGGCCTCTGGTCCGCCTACCTTGCCCTCGGCGCCCTGCCCGCCGCGTCGCTCTTGGCGCTGCTCCGCTCTCCTTTGCTCGAGAGGCCGCGCTGTGTGCACGGCGTCTCTTCACGCGCACAGCCGTGAACAGGTGCTCCACTCCTTCTTGCTTGAGAGCCCGCGCTGGCTCGCCGGCCGCTCCGACGCCGAGGCGATCCGGGCGGAGGCAACCCTCGCACACGCCGACCCATTCATTCTTACCGATCGGCTGTTGCGTCGTAGGCGATCCGGGCACAGGCGATCCTTCGCCCGCGCCGCGCGCCGCCAGAGGTTGAGTTTTCCCCGAACTTTTCCCGAGGCCGGCGCTGCTTTAGGCGACCCTCGCCGCGCTTGCGCGCCCTAGCCGCTCCTGATGCTCCACTTCACTGTCCCTCACTCCATCAACAGGCGATCCTGGCCGCGTTGCGCGGCGAGCCGCTCTCGTCGCTCGCGGTGGTGCAGGCGGTTTGGCGGAGACGGAGACGGGACGGGCAGCTCGGCGAGAGGGGGGTGAGTTCGTCACTGCTCCGTGCTGCGGCGGTCTGCAGGAGCTCGACCTGATGCAGATGGCGGCGGGTCCGATCGCGGGCGGAGGCGGCGACAGCGGCGGGTCCTGCCTCGCCGCTCCCCGGGCCCTTCCCCGAACCTTCTCGGAGCCTTCCCCCGCGCAGGCGGCGACGGCGGCGGCCTTCGCTCGCTGCTGTCGGATAGCGTGGCGCGCCGAGGCCTCTTCATTTGCGTGACGTGCCACGTGTGCCAGCAGTTCTCTGGCATCAACAACGCGACTGCTCGCGCGTCCGGTCCCGCCCTCCCACACCTCGTGTTGAGGTGTGGCCGGTTGCGGACTGCAGGTCTTCAACTACTCGACCATCTTCCTCACCTCCAACGGGGTCGACGCCGCCACCGTCGTCATCATCTCGGTGCTGATGAACGTGGGCAACGTCGCAATCACGGTCGTGTCTGTCCGGCTGATGGACCTATCGGGCCGCCGCTCGCTGATGCTCGTCTCGTGCGTCGGCATGGCCCTCTCCACCGTCGCCCTCACGAGCTCGCTCTCCTGCCCCGGTCACGGCTGGACCGCTCCACTCGCCATCGCCTCGGTGCGCCTCGCCACGTCTCCGCTGCTGGGAGGTCGTTTCTCGTTCGTCACACCGCTGCTCTTTATGTCACAGGTCGGCGGCGGCCTTGTCAGCCCTTTGTCGGAGCCACTCTCTTCTTGGACCACGCTTGCTTGGTTCCACAGGTGGTCGGCTTCGTCATGTCCTTCGGCGTCGGGCTCGGCCCCGTCCCGTGGCTGCTGCCCGCGGAGCTGTTCGCCCCAGACAGGTGCGCCCTCGGCGCCTCGGTCTCTGCCGGCAGCAACTGGATGGCAAACTTCGTCGTCGGCCAAGCCTTCATGCCGCTCTCCAACGCGCTGAAGTCCGCACCCCCCCCCCCCCCCCTTCCCTTCCCCTTCCAAGTCTGCGCACAACCGTCCGCCTTGTGACGCACGGCGGCCCCTTCGAGCAGGTCCGCTTGTTTCCTCCCCTTCGCCGTGGTCGTCTGTGGCTTCGCCGTGTTTGTCACGAGGACGGTGCCCGAGACCAAGGGCAAGAGCCTCGACCAGATCCTGTTCGAGCTCAGCGCGCACACGCCCCAGGGGCGGCCCACCGTCCTGCGAAAGCCCGGGGGCCGCTTCTGAGCCGCCTCTCAGCCGGCCTCTCGACGCACGGAGGGAGCACGCGGAGAGTGGGCCCGGAGAGTGCGGCTTGCGAGGCTCTCGACTCGCCGGAGAGTACCGTCACACGTTGCTAGTGCAGAGAGGGCTGGATGGAGGTGAGCAGCGAGGCGCTTGCGCGTGTGGGTAGAGATGAGATCTCCGGCACGTGGCCGCGCACTGGAGCTCTGAGGGGGCTCTCGGCACGGCCTCTCTGGGGACTGTGCGACTGGCGTCCGCCCTCTCCAAGTCAAACCCTGTCACACGCAACACGCATATTAGAGACGGCGAGTGCCACATTTTTTGAGTTTCCGCAGGTTCAATCTTCAAACAATCAAAGAAGCACACGGCTGCTCTACGGCTTTTTGCGTTTTAAATTTAATTGGGCTAAGTAGGTAAGGTAAGGTAAACTTCTCCACACACACGAGGTGGTGGGGCAAGGGGGGGCAACCCTCGCGTCTCCACGTCTGACGACAGGAGCCCCACGGCATTCAAAGTGCAAGGCCCAGAGTCGTGCGCGTGGGTGAGCGATGTGTGTGTGTGTGTGTGTGTGTGTGTGTGTGTGTGTCTGTCTGTGTGTGTGTGTGTGTGTGTGTGTGTGTGTGTGTGTGTGTGTGTGTGTGTGTGTGTGTGTGTGTGTGTGTGTGTCACACGTAATTGGACTCTGGAGATGACAGAATCAGAAACTACAGTCACTGGTTGGGTAGTAGTCTAAGTTCTGAGCCTGGAGGCCTAACGGGTCTAAGTGTGGCTAGCCACGCTGGAGTGCTTGCGCGGTCTAAGATCAGCGGGAGCCTCTTACATCGGCTAAGTCGGCCGTGGACGGCCTGGGGCCAAGAGGCTCCCACCGTGATCAACGTACAAACGATACGGCGCAACCCCCAAATTTTCTTCGCCTGCGGCGGGCGATCGATCCTTCTCATGCTCAGCAATCGCCGCCTCAGCGTCCTCCTCTTCCGATTCTCGTTGCTGCTTCTTGAGCGCAATCTTCGGCGACTTCTTCGCCAAACAGTTCTCACAAATAGCCTCAAGCTCAAACAAACGCATGTCAGAGAAGCCTGTGTATGCTGGTCCTCTTTGAACGATCCGCGCGTGAGGTAGCATAGGGCCTTGTTGGCAGCAGCCAGCTTGTTGCGCTGCTTCGTTGCGATGAGCTGATTGGGATCGCAGAAGTGCATGCCAAGCACCGCCACGATCTTGAAGCAGAACACATCGCAACCGCATCGTCCGCACTGCCATCGGCATGCCGCGCCCGCCGCTTCGCCGCAGCCGCCTTAAGGCACGCATAGCGGAAGCATATGGTACGTTGCGCGTACTTGAGCAGGCGTTGCGCGCCGCAAGTAGCGCACTGGCCCTGGGAGAAGGCGATATGGCGTCGTGCGCGGCGCGGCAAACGTTGGTCGGGACGCGTCCAGGTATTTTTCGGGTAAACCTGAAAGCTTTTCAGGTATACCCGGGTTTACCCGGAGTCTAAGTTCATGGCCCCCGACCGTGAGGGTCTAAGTCCGAGCCCGGCTCCGTGCGGGGGCTAAGTTGAGCGCTCGCTCGCTGCAGAGGCTAAGTGTAGAGCGACCCTCTAGCCCTACTACCCAACCATTCTACAGTCTCGCACAATAAAAACGCTAAAACGGCGCTAGCGGCTCGGGCCCCTAGAGGCCTGCGCAGACGAATTCTCGCGATGATACGCGATCAGGTACTCTGGGCAGATGTAGTCGCTCGCGTGGAAGATGACAAACTCGCGGTACCGGTCGTGGCCCGGCCCCTTCTCCGCGATGAGCGAGTGGTAGTGCATCGGCGGCGCCAAGTTGGGCACGGGGGCAAGCTCGCGCACGTTCACGGGGAAGACGCGCTCGTTCGGATCGTCGCAAGACCTCGCCAGCGCTCCCGCGTCCTTGGTCCGGATCGGGTGGCCGAGCGCGACGCGGCACACGAGCGCATAGTGCAAGGCGGTGCCCGGGTGGCGGTACGACCGGCCGTAGAGCCGCTGGTGAAGGTCGCTCGCCGGGTCATAGTTGGCGTCGGCGTCGACGTACTGGTCCGCCTTGCCAAGATCCTCCGCTAGGTATGCGCCATTCCCAAACGCGGCGCCCGCGTGCGTGCCGCTGAAGCGCTCGTTGAGGCCGTTAGCGAGTACGGTGAGCAGCGAGCTCCGTGGGATGCCGTGCAGCAGCAGCACCTCGTTCAGCTCGGTGCGCAGCTGCAGCTTGCCCTGCGCCTCGAGCGCCGCCGCCGTGCTCGAGGTCATCATGTCGCGCCACACCTCGCGCGCGACACCTCCCTTGCGCTTCAGGCAGTCGAGCTCGTCCGACATGCAGCGCGTGCCGCCCTCGACGCGCGCGCTCCGGCGCGGATTCTCTATGCGCCACGCGCAAGCGAGCCGCAGCGAGTCGTACGTGCCCTGCGACGCATCGCGCCCGCGCCCCAACCATGCGCCGTGCGTCGCACTCAGGCCCGAGAGCGCGCGCCACACCGCCGGGTCGCGCCTCTCCGAGAGCGGCCAGAGCGACATGCCGTCATCCGCCGCCAGCTCCTTCTTCGACTTCTGCCGCTTCGAGGGAGGCGGCTGCGACGAGCCCGCGGCCTGCTGCTGCTGCTGCTGCTGCGCCTGAGGCGTTGGCGCCGCCGCGTCGTCCGGAACGTTGACGTGCAGCATCTGCCCGGGGACGACGCCAGCGGGGAGGATGAGCGAGACGTTCCGCCCGTCGGTGTGCACGAAGCTGATCTGCTGCCCGGCGGTCGTGCCCTGCGGCACGACGAGGCTGACGTGCACCGGCATAGCGTCAGTCGGGAGAACAGCCAGAGGCCCCAGCCGGGGCGCCGACCAGGAATGGTAGTGCGCAAAAGAATTCAAGGAACTAAGTCCCTCTGACAACACACAGGTTCGACACAGGTACGACACAGCACCAAAAGAGGCACAGTCGCGGGGGCGCCTACACGAAGGCGTCGAGGTGGGCGAAGGGGGGAGGGCGGCAATCGCCCTCACCCTTACGACGCCCACCCCGGCACTCCCCGTCAACCCACACCTCCCTCTCAAGCGCAATCGCCCTGCGCGCCGCCTCCGCTGCACGCTTGCCCGCCTTCTTCGCCCCGAGGGGCGTGGCCGTGGCACAGGCGTCCTGCGGAGCAGGCTTGCCCCTGTAGAGCCTCTACAACAAACTCTACAGCAAAATCGCGCTCTACATCGCTCTACAGGCGACTCACATCGTCACGCACCGGATGTAGAGCTCTACAGCTCTACAGCGCTCTACATCTCTACAGCTCTACAGCGCTCTACACTCTACATCCTCTACACCCTCCCTCAGCACGCGCGCTCCGGTGGGTGGGTTGAGATCAGGCTGAGATCTGCTCTACTCTCTGTGCAAGGAAGGGGGGCGTCCCGTATTTTCGTATGTGGGGGGGATTTGTTTTGTTTGTTCGTATGTGTAATGAGGCCCAGAGAGAGATCTTGAGACCCAAGGGCCGGATGATGCAGTTGCATTCTCGCCCTTTCCCCGAGTCCTTTCCGTCCCTTCCTTCTGCTGTGCCTAGGAAAAAGAATTCGTGATCGGTCGTGTGTCGCGGGAGAAAGAGGGGGGGGAAATAGGAAAGAAAGGCGGCAGCCGCGCCGCGCCTATAAGATTTTTTTCCCATCGCCCAGGCGCGTGCAGCAGCCAGAGAGCAGCCCGCGCCCCGCCGTGCACCTCTCCACCTCGCAACACAAACTCGGCACGCGCGAACGCCTCTAGGTGCTCCGGCGGCTGCAGCGCGGGCGGTGCGATGAAGTTCCAGCCTGGTGCGGCACGCCCCGCAGCGCGCTGCCTCGCTCTGTGCCTCGCCTCTGGGCACTTGGGGTGGTGTGGTTTTGCTCTGTGCACTGCGGCCGCGCCGCGCCGTTGCCCGCCTGAAGACGCAGCCGTGGGAGTCGCGCGCCTCGCGCTCCTCGCGTCGCGCCCGCTCGCCTCGCCGAGCTGCAGACGCCCGCCCGCCAGCTCGCCTGACGCCGCCGCGTCCCCTCTCCCCCTCCCCAGACGTCAGCTCATCGCGGCGCAAGTCGCGCAAGGCGCACTTCAATGCGTCGTCGTCGCAGCGGCGGATCATTATGAGCTCAGCGCTGTCGAACGAGCTTCGGAAGAAGCACTCTGTGCGCCGCGGCCCTGCGCAGCGCCGGGGCCGGTGGGGCTGGTTGGGGGCGCTGGCAGGAGGGGGCGCGGCGAGCCGCGGCCCGCCGTGCCGACCCGGGGCTGCATCCGACGCGCGCAGGTGCGTTCGATGCCCGTGCGGAAGGATGACGAGGTTTCCGTCGTGCGGGGCACGTACAAGGGGCGCGAGGGCAAGGTGATCCAGTGCTACCGCAAGAAGTGGGTCATCCACATCGACCGCATCACGCGCGAGAAGCAGTCGGGGGCGACGGTGCAGGTGGGCATCCATCCGTCCAAGTGCGTCATCACGAAGCTGAAGCTCGACAAGGACCGCCGCGCCATCCTCGAGCGCAAGGCCCCGTCCAAGGCCAAGAAGGGCAAGTACACGGAGCAGGCGCGCTCCGCCTCTTGCCTCCCTCGCTTCCTGCTCCCCCCCCCCTCCCCACACCGCCTCCTCACGCCTCCTCTGGCACTTCACCCCCCCCCACCCCCCCCCCCCGGCAGGACGCCGCGATGCAGGATGTGGACTGAGCCCGCCCTAGCACCCCCCACAGGGGCCTCAGTGATGCGCTCTCTGTTGTTTTTTGTCTCCGTTTCAAACGACTACTGTAAATCCAAGGTTCTCTTTCCTCGACTTTTCGATGTGTGTGTGTGTGCGCGGCACTTCTTTTCCGTCTCGGGACTCGGCACTCGGGCGCGGCCGGCGCGGCGGGCGCCCGCGGCGGCCGCGCCCGCCGCGCGCCCGCGCGGCGGGGGGGCGGGCGCGCGGGCTTCGGCGTTCGGGGGCGGCGAGATGTGTGTGTGTCCCAAATGAGGAAAGAAAGCTCCAGCGCTAACGTGGAGTCGCGACACGGTAGCGCAGGCCGTAGGGGAAAAACTCTGAAAAGGCAGGAGCGCGCGGCAAATCGCTGGGAGGAGCGGCATCCGTCTTGAAGACAGACGGACTGCATCTTCGCGGCGGGCCAACCGGGAAGGGAAGTGGCGTGGCAGTTATGCACCGAAGGATGCTCCCGCGCCGCCGGCGCCGCTCGTCAAACTCAGGCAGAGCCGGTTGCACCGAGGCCCACGCGCCGCTTGCTATCGTCGTCGACGGCGCCGCCCGAGGTGAGGCCGAAGCCGCCCCAGTCGGCCAGTGCGGGCGCCGGCAGCCCGCCCAACGAAAGGTTGCCTCCGCTCTGCCACCACGGCGAGCAAGACGTGCCCGAAGCGCCGGCGGGGCTTGGTACCCCCAGGGGAGGCAGCCCGGTCGCCATGTCCTGCCCGCGCGGGTGGCCGAGCGGGTCCGCGTGGCCGAAAGCAGCGGCGCCCCCAACGAACGGCGCGGGCGGCGACCACGGCGACGCGGCGGGGCTGTCGCCCCACGACGCCGCGCGAACCTGGCAAGGCGGGTGGGCAAGGCACGCACGGGTGAGAGGGGACGCACGGCCCGGGGGAGGGCGCGGTCGGGGCTGGCACGGCCCGCGAGGGGGGCGCCGCGCAGTCGGGCGGAGGGGGGGAGAGGCGCGCACCCTCGCCGGGGGCGCGGGCTGCTGCATCGGCAAAGGCGGCGGGGAAGGCGAGTCGAGGAGCTCGCGCAGCATCGACGAGCCCAGCTCGTCGAACGACGGCTGGGCGCCGCCGGTGGCGACGAACGGGTCGAGCAGGTCGTCGAGCGGGGTCGCGCGGACAGCGCTTGGCAGCGCGCCAGGCAGCCGATCGGCGCAGCCGTGCGGCCTCGGCAAGCCGCCCGCAGCGACGCCCGCCTCCCACGGGTTGGCGGCGTGGGCAGTCGGCCCGCCGTTGGCCACCCCGTCGCCCACCGCCAGCCGAGGCAGCGACGAGAGGGCGGGCGCGGAGCTGCCGCTGCTGCGCACGCAATCGCTCCAGCTGCTGCCGCCGCGCCGCGCCGCGCCGTCCGGAGCGGCGGCGGGGGCGGCCCGATCAGCGGAGGCGCGCGACGAGGCGGGGCTCGCAGTGTCCGGCTTGGTCGGCCCGGAGGCGGGCGCATCACTCGGCTGCGGCGTCGTCTTGTAGACGGCTTCCCGCACGAGCAGCGAGCGGCCGAGAAAGGCGGGCGGGTCGCCGCCCGCGTCAATGTGAGCGAGCAGCGCCCTCACCGCCGCCTCCTCCTTGAAGTAGACAAAGCCGTAGCCGGGCGAGGCGCGGCTGCCTTCCACCTTGACCTTGACCGCGCTGACGACGCCCCACTGCGAGAAGGACGCGCGCAGCTCTCGCTCGTGATCGAGCGCCGCCGCCGTCAGCGGAGCGACCCACACTCGCGGGCCCAGCTCGGCCGGCCGCGCACCCGCGTCGTGCTGGCCGTTGCCGCCGGCCGCCGCGGCCGCCCCGCGCCGGTTCCGCTCCCGCTCCCGGTCGGTGGACAGGGGACGGCTGTCGCCGCGGCCGCCGCTGGTCGACACCTCGGAGCGGCATGAGTTTGCCGGCGCCTCGCTGACGGCTGGCGTGGGAATGTTGGAGGAGCTGCCGCCGCCGCCACCACCGCCGCCGCCGCCGCGCCTCTTGGGCGCAACGCCGGCGTTGGAGCCCTCCGCCGCGGAGGCCACTGGGCTCGCCGCGGGTAGCCTCGCCTCCGCCTTGGAGGCCGCCTTGTCCGCCTTGGGCGCCGGCGGGGCGCTCGCCGGCGGGGCGGTTCGAGAAGCCTTCTCCTTCTTGGTGCCCGCCTTGTCCGGCCTGGCCGCGCCCGTCGAGGCGGCGGGTGCGGGTGCGGGTGCGGGTGCGGGTGCAGCGCCGCCCTTGTCCTTGGCCGGTTTGCCACCCTTCCGCTGCCCGGCCGCCGCCTCGGCAGCTGCGCCGGCGGCCGCCCTTGCCGCGTTGCCGTTGGGCTCGGTGCCACGTCGCCTGCGCAGCTCGGCCTTCCCCGACGCGACGGGCGACGAGAGCGCGGCCGGCAGCGTCGCAGCGTGCTTGCCGGCCGAAGCGCCTCCGACCCCGCCGCCCTTTTGCGACCCTCTGGAGCGGCCGTCCTTTCGCTTGACGTACTGAGGGTAGAGGGACGACGCCGTCGCCGCCGCAACCTCGTTGTCCACCTTGACCATGAAATGGAGGGTCGCGAGCAACACCGAACCGGCGACGAGCAGCACGATCGCGAGCAGCAGCAGCGAGTTGACGCCAAACAGCCCGCCGCCGTCCTCCTCATGCCTGCTGAAGCTCAGCGACGGCAGCCTCTCGCCCCTCTGCATCTCGGCGCGCAGCTGCGGCGCGAGCTGCGGCAGAGAGAGGTGACCGAGCGCGACCTCTTCCGCGTGCACCTGCTGGATGATGGAGGCGCGCTCCGAAGAGGTGAGCCCGTCGAGGACGCCCGTCGCCTCCAGCTCCATCGCCAGCTCCGAGATGTCCTGCGGCGGCGGCACCGGCGCCTCCTCGAGCGCGGCCGAAATCTCAAACCCGTCCGGCGGCGAGAGAAGGGTGATGCCGACGTGCACCGTGTGCTCGCTCTCGGTCGAGCGCATCAGCAGCTCGGCGGGCGTGCCCGGGAACCCCTCCGCGAGCAGGCGCGGGCTCGAGCTCACCAGCGAGACGAGCCCCTCGGTCGAGGCGGTGAGGAGCACCGGCTGGCTCGCCTCGACGCGCAGCAGCAGCTCGTGCAGCGCCGGCACCCGGACGGAGTAAAAGTACATCGTCGGGAGCATGTGCTCGACGGAAGCGGCGGCGGTGGCGGCGGTGCGCGGCGGCGCGCCGCCCTCGACCGTCACCCGCCTTGGCTCGCCCGGCTTGAGGCGCGTCACGACGAGCGGCTGCGAGTGGACGGTGAAGCGGAGCCGGTCCGAAGAGTGTGACATCGAGACGGAGCGCAGCGACAGCAGCAGCGGCGCGGCGTGCGTCTCCTGCGGCGCGGGGCGCGGTCGGTCGTCGGGCGCGCGCGGCGGGGGCGGCGCTCCGCCGCAACGCGGTGCGCGCGCGCTCGCCTCCACAACGAGTCTCTGGTAGGAGCAAATGTCAGAGCCGCACTCGACGGGCAGCGCCCAGTGCGCCTCCTCAAAGCTGCCCTTGGCGGTTGTGTACGAAAGGAGGAGGGCGGGCTGGCCGTTGTCGTGCGCGAGCACGCCCAGCAGCAGCTTCTGCCCGCGCGGCACGCCCGCCGTCGCCACTTGGAACTGGTAGACGTCCGAGTCGGCCTGCGCGTGCAGCGCGTCGGGCGCCGCCTTTCTCCAGTCCGCGGCGCTCGCCGGGGAAAAGACGTGGTGGGTGGTGATGGGGCGGCCGAGCGGGAGGGCGAGCCGCGGCTCGTCCTCCAGCTCCTCGCGCGACGGCAGCAGCGACGCGAAGCTGCGCGGCTTCGAGCTCGGGTCCACCGGATCGGCAGGCACAATCAGCTCGCCCGTCTCTGCGATGTGCGCGCCGCACGGCTTTGTCGAGCGGCGGCTGAGCAGGGAGTGCTGCAGGTCGGCGAGCTCGCGGTGGCCCGCGATCAGCGCGCCGATGCCGACGCCCGGCCGCGCCTCGTCCAGCTCCGACGCCGACAGGTTGGCGTGCGCAACGGACGCGCCCGCCAGGCCGCCCTCGGCGCTGCGCAGGTGGAAAAACAGCATCATCGCAGGCTGCGTGGCGTTGCCCGCGTCGTCGACGGGGGAGCCGGCCTCGCGCGCGAGGGTCGCGTGGCGCAGCGACTCCCACTGCGGCTCGGGCGCAGCCAGCCGAGGCGCCCACCACTCGGAGGCAGTCTGGCTGCCACCGTCCGGCCCTGCCGTCGCGAGCGCAGAGGCCGCCGGGAAGGCAACCTCGCGCCGCAGCGGCCGGGTGCCCAGACCGGCGCGGCCGAGCACGGAGCGGTCGATGCAGGCGCCCAGCAGCGCGCGGCTCAGCAGCAGGTCGAAGAGGGGCTCCTGCAGGCCCGAGAGCGGCGGGACGGCAAAGATGAGCCTGCGCCGCGGCGACGACGGCGTGCTGCGACCGCCGGCCTGCAGCTCGATAAAGGCGAGCCGCACGCCGGCGGGCCTGGTGACGCTCTCCGCCCGCGCCGCGCCTCCACCAGCGAGGGTGACGGAGGCGGTGAGCAGGAGCAGAACTGGCCAGGCGGAGGCCATCTTGGGATGAGTTTTTCTTTCTCTCTTTTGCCTGCCTCCGTCTCCAATAACAATTTCTTTTGAGCTTAGCCTTCGATGTTATGAAACAAACGCAAGGCGGACATGGCATATCGCTCTCGGGCCCACAGACATCCCGCACACCCGCCGCCCCCGCGCGCGCCCCACCCCGGCCGGGAGAAAGGGGAGTGACAGTTTGGGACGGCGACAGCCCGAGTATGTTGAGTCCTGGCTCAACAACGCAGGTTTCAAGAGGGGGTGGTCCGGCTCACAAGTCCGGCTCACGCGCCTCGAGCTGACCATCTACCGCACTGAGCACTTCCGCCCCCTCGCTCCCAACCCACCCACCTCGCCTCGGGCCGCGCCGCGCAATCTCGGGCGATCTCGCGCTATCTCGGGCGATCTCGGGGCCGCGCCGCGCTATCTCGGGCGATCTCGGAGCGTCGCTCGCGCGGCGTCACACCTGCTCAAAAAGGAAGGAGGTTGGAGGCAGGAGGTCACGCCCCATCCAGAGCGCCGTCGTCGCCGGGTTTTTGGCCCCCGGATTTCTTTTTCCAATAAAGCCAAAGGTCTGTCTAGCATTTTTTTTCGCGCGATTTTTTACTTGTTTCATGGGAATTCGGCGTACTTGCGGCCATGCTATCACGCCTTGCGACATCCTTTCGGCGCTGCTGACCGTGCCATGCTGCTCAACTGACCGCCTGCATAGCTCGCGGCCTTAGTCTTCGGCATTCAGTGACGACCTGATCGTACGGCCAGTAGGAAGGTGTCCTTCCAGCGCGTGCACGCTTCTGACGCAATGCGCGTGTCAAACTGCCTCGGATTGGCTGCTGGCACTCTCGAGGCTATGCCTACACAGCCTCGCGCGCATGGGCAGTCAAGAGGGACCATAGTTAGAGGCTGCGCAGGCCGTCCCGTTTGCTGTTTGCACATAAAAAAACGCCTGTTGCGCTGCGCGCGCGCGCGCCGGGGCTCTGTCTCACTCACGTGCCGCAATTGTGTCACACACGGCGGCTTCTGCCAAGTATAATAGTATGCACCTAGGTAAAGTGGGTTGAGGCGGGCTAGTACTGTAGGGTGGTCGGACTGTCTATTGGGATTGACCCCATAAATAGGGAAAGGCACGAACACACCAGTGAGGGAGGGCGAGACGATCGAGGGGTCCCGTACCATGCGGAATCGACCCTATCCAGTGCAGCAGGAGTGCACTAAGTCGGCTGGGTGGCCATCTTCAGCTCACTGGCAGCCGACGCCGCCTCGCCCGACTCGGTTTTTTTTTTCGCCCGACTCGGTCGTCGCTTCTCTTCACAGTCCCGTGCCCAGTGTTGTGCGAGGGAGTTTTGTTGTCAGATTCTCTTCACAGTTTGTGCTTTCGCGCCCCGAGCCATGGACATGCACACCGACAACGACGGCGCGGCCCTCGACAACAACGACGGGGTCGCGGCCGCCCTCTCCTATCCGGCGTGCCTCGATCTCTCGCTCGACGAGTTCAAGGCGGCGTGGAAGTCGAGTCGGCGGTACGTGGATCGCTCCACCGTGCAGGCGCTCAAGGAGGCTGCGCGTGCGAGGTTGGACATGTCGCTCGACGAGCTCATCGCGCTGGGCAAGCCCACGCAGAGCGGCCTGCATCCGCGCCGCCGCCCGCCGACGCTGCGCGAGCTCATGTCGGGCAAGGTGAGCCTCGGGCGCGACCACCACTCGCGCCCGAGCCCGCCGACGCTCGCCTCGATAGCCCGACACTCCTCGCTGGCCCGCGCTCGTGGGCTGGCCAGCGCCGGCTCCGCGAGCAGCTGGCCGACCGCCGGCACGTGGGCGCTCGGCGATGTGCTCGGCGACGAGGACCGGCGGCACGAGTTCAAGCGCGGCAACCTGCTCGCCTCCTGCCCGCGGGGCAGAGCCAAGTACGAGGCGTGCGTATGCGGCTTTGCCAACGGCGGAGGCGGGCGGCTCTACCTCGGCGTCGACAACGACGGAGCGGTGGCCGGCCTCTCCCTCTCCAAGAGAGACAGGGACGCGCTGCGACTGACGCACGACGGCATCGTCGCGCGGACCGACCCGCCGCTGCGAGGAGGCCTCGTCAAGCTCGACTTTGAGCCCGTCTCTGCGGCGCCGCACGACACGTACGTCGTCATGGTGACCTGGGGTGTGCCTCCCGCCCCGCAGTGGCCGACGCAGGGTGTGCCGGCCGGCTTATGCTGCTTGCAAACGGCGCACTCGAAGGCCTTCTGGGCGGGGTACATCGCGTGCCATAAGGGTCACCTCGAGTGCGTCCAGCTGATCCTCGAGGCCGGCGCGGCGGTCGACCAAGCCAAGGATGACGGCACCACGCCACTGAGCGCTGCGAGCCTGGCTGGCCAGATTGATTGCGTCCGTCTGATGCTCGCTGCCGGCGCTGCGGTGAATCAAGCAGACGCTGACG
>NW_005201349.1:306625-317701 GCF_000372725.1 Emiliania huxleyi CCMP1516 | reverse complement strand
TGCCTCCCGCCCCCGCTCGCTCCTCCCCCCCCCCCCCCCCCCCCCAGCTCCTTCTCCCAACTTCTCCTCTCCTCTCCTCTCCTCTCGCCAAAGCTGCTCGTCCTCCCGCCCGCTCATTCGCCCGCCTCCTCCCGCGCGCGGCAGCCGCCCTTCTGCGGTGATGCACGCGACCGAGGCCGGCAAGTGGTGGCTCCGCGCAGAGGGAGGCGTGCGCCAGCTCTCGGTGCAGGAGATGCAGCGCCAGGCCTCCCGCCCAGCGAGGACGAGCAGCCCTGCCGCGTTTCGTGTCCGACGCGCGTTTCTGGTCGCCATAGGTTGTGCTCAAGCACGAGGAGCAGCAGCGGCGAAAGGCGCGGCAAGGCCGCCAGTGGAAGCGGGGCCGCGGCCGCGGCACCTCCTCCTCCTCCCAGTCGGGCGCCAAACAGAGAGGCAGCGAACGGTGATCAGAGAGCTGTGGGTAGGGTGCGGCTCCGCCTCCGGGGTGAGCTCGAGCTCGGACGGCGGCGGCAGCGAGAGCGGCTCCGTCGGCCCGTACTCCGCCTCGTCCGCGTCGTCGCTGAGCCCGTCGCCGCGCCGGAGGCGATTGGAGCCGTCCTGCTGCCCTCCCGGAGCCCTCTTGGGCTTTCTCGCGAGCCGTTTCGGAGCCTTCCTGCAGGCCCGCGCCCGACTCGCCGTCCGACGCGGGGAGCGACCACGGGCCGCGCACGCGCAAGCGCGTCGTGCGGCGGCCCCCGACGGTGCCCGAAGACGCACTCCTCGGTTAGCTCAGCCCGTAACGGCGGGCGAGGAGCACGTTCTGTGCGCCGATTGTCCATGTACGTTCGTTGCGCCGCGAGTCAGTTGTGCTGCCGTGCATGCTGGGTGTCGCCGCGGCACGCGGGAGACGCTCCCTTGCCGCGCCCCTCGTGGTTTGTCCGACTCACTATGGAGAGAGTGGAGTGTGCAGGCTGCGGTGCGAGGCCGAGAGAGGGGCCGAGGCGCGAGGGCCCGGTGCGCGGTGGCGCACTGGCGGCGTGCCGCGGTGGCCGGTGGGGGTGGCCCGGCGGCGCCGCCGCCGCGGCGCCGGCGCGGGTGCGCGCTGGCCGCTGGCGCTGCGGCCTGCGGACCTGCGCGCGGGCGTGTGGTCGCGTGTGCCGTGTGGCCCCCGGGCGCCGTGTTATTTTTCCACTCTTGGGTCTCACCTATTGTCTAAGCTACATACATGGGGACTCATCACAACGGAACTGGCACAGATACTCCGACGAGACGCACCCACACCCACTGCAGGTGCATATCTGGAGGGGGTGGAGGGTCGTGTGGAAGAGGAGGGGGTGTGGTGGCAAAACCGCGGTCGCTCTCTGCGCAAAACACACTTGGCCGGCTGCGCCACGCGCGCACGGCCCGCTCGCCGCCGGCCGCCGGAGGGGGCGCGGTCGCCGCCGCCATCGCGCGCCATCGTGCGTCAGCAGCACGCGACACTGCAGCCGCCGGCCGCCGCTGGGGGTCGATCTCCGGGGGCCGAGCCTCCGTCAGTCGTCGCCGTACTCATCCAAGCCCGAAAAGTCAAAGGTGCCGCTCCCGTCGGCAAAGGAGGCCATCATGTTGCTCTGCCCGAGCATGTCGATGCCGTCGCCGTCCTCGTTCGCGGCGCGCGCCGCGGCGCGCTCACGCTCGATGCGCGCCTTTTCGTGCTCCTCCTTTTGCCGCCGCTTGGCCGCCGCCTCGCGCTCGGCGTCCTGCCGCCGCCGCTCCGACTCCTGCTGCTCGCGGTCGCTCTGCGCCTTGGACTGCGCAAACTGCTCGTAGTACCCTCCGCCGCCGCCCGGCGAGCCGCCGCCGTCCGAGTCCGAGTCTGACGGCGAGTCGTTGCCGCCAAAGTCGTCCGTGTCTTGGCGCGCGAGCGAGATGCCGCCGCCGCCGCCGGAGGAGGCGGCGCCGTGGCTGGCTTGGAGCGACTGCTGCAGCTGCGCGATCCGCTGCTCGGTCTGCGCCTTTGCCTGCTGCGCGCCGAGCATGCGCGAGGCGGTGGTGTGCTGCGCCGCCTTCTTGGTGGGCTTCTTCTTGAGGCAGGCGTTGACGAAGCGGTGCAGCTCCCACAGCGTCTTGCGGTCGAGAGCGTTGATGTCCACCTCGATCTCGTCCGTCCCGTTGCCGAGCGAGGGCATGTTCTCCCGGATGATGGACACCACCCGCCCCAGGTTGTCGCTCTTGAGTTTGTTGATGCCCGCCGAGAGCTGCGTCTTCTCCTCGTACGTCATGTCGCGCGACAGGTCGATCGGCGCCTCCTTGGCCTCCACCATCGCGCGATTCGGCGGCCTCGGCCGCTTGCTCCCGCGCCCGCCGCCTCCGCCTCCGCCTCCGCCCCCGCCCCCGCCCGGCGGCACCGCCGCCATGCCCTGCTGCTGCATCGCGAGCTGCTGCTTTTGCATCTCCATCATCTGGCGCTGCATGTCCTGCATCTGCTTGAGCAGGTCGCGCTCGCGCTTGTCCTTGCGCTGGTCGTCCCTGCGCCGCGACGCCTCCTCCTCCGCCTCCAGCTCCTGCGGGATGGTTGCCATCTTCTCGTCGAAGAGCCCCTCGAGCGTCTCGGCCATCCGCGCAATCTCCGACTCCTCGCCGTTGTACTGGCGGCAGTTGGCCCACACGCGGTCCACGTCCGTCTTGACGGCGTCGGCGTTGGCGTAGGCGCCCGCCTCGAGGTTCTTCTTGATGCTCCCGAGGTCGATCGGGTCCGCGACCGCGCGCGGCCCCTCGTAGTACGAGGGGTAGATGCGCGGGTCGACGGGCGCTGCAAACGGGCCGACGTACTGGTGGCGCAGCAGCTCGTTGAGCAGCTTGAGCACCGGCTTGAGCTTGGGGCTCATGCCGCCGGGCCGCGCCGCCAGCTTTGGCCGCTTCGAGCGGTGCACGGCGCCCACCGGCTGACCTCCGCCTCCGGCCTGTGGGCGGCGCGGCAAGGTGCTGTGGCCGAGGGGACGCGCGCGAGGGGAGGCGCGCAGACGGGGTCCGGTGCGCCTGCGCGGCCATCGCTGAGCCCCCCGGCACGCCGGAGCGCTTTCGCTCGCGCGGCTCGCCGCTGTCCCTCCTGCGCACGCCACCCGACGAGCGCGCACCCGACGGCACCCCGCCCTGGCTGTTGGTGACGAGCTGCGCGCCGGAGGAGGGGAGCGGTCGGGCGCGAGCGGAGAGCCGGGGGCGCGGGGCGCGGGGCCGGGCGCAGGGCGCGGGGCGCGGCCTCGCACCGACGGGGTCTTTGACCGGAAGGCGGGCTTCATAGCACCGGGCGTGTTGATAGGTACGAATATGTAGGTGTCTCCGCCGCGCAGCGCCGCCTTGGAAAGCTCCTGGTTGAGCTCCTGTGCGGGCAGTCGCGGCGGCGGCTTGAATGCTGGCTGGGCGGGTCTGCGCCTGCAGCACGACGGCTCTGCACTGCAACAGCGCGCAGGGCACAACAACGCTGCAGCGCGCAGGGCACACGGCGGCTGCAGCGCGGCAAGCGGCGTTTGATCTGCACGCAGGCTTGGGGGCCGGGGGCGGCGCGGCACCTCCGCGTCACGCTGCGTCATGGTGACGCAGCCGCGGTTGGCGTCGGCGGCGCTGGAGCCCTCGCCTGGCATGGTTTTCCAAGGGCTGCTCTCTCGCTGGCTGGTGGGCTCGCTGGGGCGAAATAAGAAATCGATTGTTGGATTGCCATACAGACATGGGTGCGAAACAACGACAAGACCAAGGCACGGGCAGAGGAGCGAGAGAAGAACATAGGATGGTTTTCTAAAATCTCTCTGGATAGGGCGCCTGTTCAGAAGCGGCAGCGTGGCGTCACGGCGAATAAATTGTTTTGTAAAACGGTGACACTCTGAGACGAGATGTCTCACACACTCAGAGCTGACCTCGCGAGAGTGGAGAGAGGGTGTTGAGAGGTGTTTTCAACCGAGTGTTTTGAAGTGGGTTCCGCAGAAAAACGGTAATGAAAAAATCTCTCGCCGCATGGTCACACCTTGTTATTGAGAAGGAAACACCTCCTATGGCGCTGTGCGCTGGTCTATGAGAGGTTGAGGTGCGAGCCCTGGCGCCTGGGACCCTGTGCAGGTAGGGTGTTCAGTGGTTCGTCCTGGAGCAGTCCTAAAAGGATATTAAGCATATGCCCCGGGCCCTTGTATGGGTTGCGGATTGCATTTTTCTTTTCCACTCTTGCGGATCTTCGCTTAGTACGAAGTTTACTGATCTTACGTCCGTCCCGCCGCCCGCCGCGCGCGCGGCCAGACTCCACATCACCTCAATGTAAACGAACAGAGATGTTGGAGCAGCGCTGCCATCGCCATGCTGACTGCGGTGCCCAAAGCTACTGCCACAATTCGGATGACGGGCGGACTTTCACGTGCAAGCGTTGTGCACAGTGGAACTCGCTCAGGCTGTCCACCTCCGTCACCAATATGGTGCCGCCTGCGTGCATGGCTCTGGAGCGGGAGCGTGGGATCGAGCGTGGCCCGTGTGAGGAGCTCTTCGCCAGCGCTTGTCCGTGCTCGCGCCACGGCTGCTGGAGGGCAACGGCCTGCACCCCGTCGGTTTGGTGTGCAGAACCAAGCGGCGACGACAAAGGGACCCTGCCAGGCACAGTCTCGGCACCAGCTACATCAGCGGCCATTGTGACAGGCCTCTTCAAGAACGAATCCTTTCAAATTACACGACGGGGACACGAAGACAAGCAGGAGCGGTTACTATTGGGGTTGCTGCGGTCTCTGCGTGCGGTCAAGACGACACTGCCCGTGCATACCATGATCTTTGACGGCACCCTCCAGAAGCCAAGCCTGCTGCGCCTTCGCCGGCTCGGGACACGCGTGCTGCCGATTGCACTTGACGCCTTTCGGCCTCCGCCTTGGGCCATGGTCAAACGGCGCGGGACTTTTGCCAAATTGGCACTGCTGACGCTCACGCAGTTTGAGGTCGTGGTTTGGCTCGACAATGACTGCAGGGCCGTGCGGAATATCGACAGCCTCGCGCTCGCGCCCACGCCCGCATTCGTCTTTGCGTCGCAGGACTTTGGGCTCAACTCGGGCGTCATGGTGATTCGACCGAGCCTCAACGATTCCGCACAAGTCCTCCAGCTCCTTGCGCAGCCGGCACCGCCCAAGCAGTGGCGCTGGACCAAAGGCTTTGATTGGCCGGTGTATCATGCCTGGCGCGAGGGAGGCGGTGGCGCTACGGACCAGGAGCTGTGGACGGCCTTGTTCAATGCCAAAGCCATGGCTGATGGCAGCGCGGTGTACGAGCTGCCAACGGGTTTCAATTTCCGCTGGTTTTGGCAGATGTCGCACGCGGAGCGCTGCAAAGTCTCGATCGAGCGTCCTATGAATCTAAAATCTGAGGATTCAGGATTGAGGCATCGCTTCAGTGAGGCCAAAGTGAGTTTATGGATGTGTGAGAGCGGTACGGGACACGAGGAGGCACGCGGACCGACTCGTCGGTGACTCTGCTGCACGGCGTTTCAGAATTTTTCTCAGCGTGAGCGAGACGCGGAAGAGTGCCACCGTCGGGTAGGACGGGTCGGCCCGGAGTATCAGAGTAGCCGTCGAGTGGTCGCGGCGAGCAGCGCCGGCCACTCCGGCGCCGCGTCGGCAACATGGGAGCATGTCCACCGCCACTTCGCGGTCGCAGCGCTGTTTGTCGCCCGAAACGCCGCATATCCCTCTGGCGGGCCAAAGATCGACTCGCATGTCGATTTCGACTTGACGGCAGCACATGGAGGCATCACGTCTCCATGCCGCCGTCAAGTCGGAGCCAGTCTGCGGCGATCACAGCGCTCACCGCAGGGATAGGCGAGCTTTTCAGAGTCAAGTGATTGCGCGAAATCACACACTGGCGGATTTTGGGGCGCTATGCCCCCCCCCCCCTACGAGGAGGGTGGGTGGATCGTGGATGAGCGAGAACCTGACGAGGCCTGTACTCTATCGCGATGGTAGTCATCCCAGGACGGCTTCGGGAGCTTGCCATGTTCTGAGATGCTCGCGCACAAGCTAAGAAAGCACGTTGAGCGCCCGGTGTAGTTATCGAGATATGATTCAGATCAAAGTTGTGACACCGTCACAAAAGTGATGCACGGACATATTGGGAGCGGGACTGCCACACTGCCTTTCTCTACGCTTGACCGGGCACAGGTCGCAACGGCGGGGGTGATCACATGCATACTGACGTACGCACTAGGTCTCTGTCCGTGTGAGAATGAGCGTCTTGTAAACTTGGCCCACAAAAGTCCATCGAGAGGGGAAGCGGACCGTGCAGCACGCACAACCCTGCACAACCCACAAGCCGGAGGACCGCCGGAGCGAGATCCGAGAAGATGATACTCTAGCGCGCCCGCGGGCGGACACAGCGTCTCGTTCACCAATATCAAATATCGTCGACACCAAAACATCGTCGCCGCAAATTATTGCTAGACCGACACTCACACAAAAACACGCTCTGCGACCCCACGGACTCGCTCCGATACATGTATCCCGTACTTTCAGTGTGCACACCCTCCGCATGGCAGACCGCCCCTCCCCAGAGATCTCCCTCCGAACCACCACACAGCCCTCGGCACTGGCGCCTGTTGAGGTAGCGCATGCGCTGTGCCGCGGTCACGGATGCCCCCCGGCGCACGTCTCTCGCCTAGGGACGTCCCCAGATGCCCACCGGGCTCCGCAGCGCCCAGGCGGGAGGCTGCACCAACCGCACTCCGGCGCCGCTCCCCTCCTCCGCCTCTGGCTCCCCCAAGGCGGCCATGAAGGAGAGCTCGGAGAGCGCCTCCGCCTCCGCCTCCGCCTCCGCGCCCGCGCCCGCGCCCGCCTCCCCGCCGCCAAGGGCGGCCAGGCATGCGTCGTAGTCGACCTGAGCCTCGCCGCTGTGGCAGCGCCGCACCTCGGCCCACAGCGCCTCGAGGGCCGCCGCGTCGGCGTCGCTGCGGAGGGCGTCCGTGATGGAGGAGCGGCCGAGGGCGCCGGCCATCAGCTCGCGCTTCATGCCGAGCACGATCTCGTCGGGCTTGCCCTGCCACCCACGGAGAGGGGGAGGGCAAGCTCAAGAGGGGCAAGCTCGGCGGAAGCTCTCCACGCACACAAGAGTGCTCGGGCGAAGGGGGGAGGCAGCCCTCGCAACTCCACACGCAAACAAGGCGGGGGCTGGCACGGCACCCAAGGCGCAAAGCCTGCTGCACGAGGTGCGAGCGCACCTCCGCCCGCCCCGAGAGATGGAGAGAGATGGGGCGAGATGGGGCGAGATGGGGAGAGATGGGGAGAGATGGGGAGAGATGGGGAGAGATGGGGAGAGACGGGGAGAGAGCACCTGCCACGGTAGGCCGCCCGCCCCGAGGAAAGCGAGGGCGTAAGCGAGGCTCTCCACGTCGTCCACCGGCCGCATCAGCTCGCGGCCTGGCCACAGCCACAGCTGGTGTCAAGACGCGCTGCTCGCGCGCACAGCTGCTGCTCGGGGCGGAGGAGCGGTGCCCTCGTCAGCGGCGACGCTCGCGAAGAGGGGGGTGCCTCTCGGCCCGCTCGCCTGAGGACACGGGTGCGGGGCGGGGTGCGGGCAGCTGCGGGTGTGGAGACAGGGGGAGATCGGGGGAGATCGGGGGAGATATGGGGAGATGGCAGCTGCGGGTATGGAGATGGGGAGATATGGGGAGATATGGGGAGATATGGGGAGATGGCAGCTGCGCATGTGGAGACGGTCTCGTGCCGTGTGCGAGTACTCTCCGCCGTGCACTCTCTCCGCATCCGCTCGGGGTGTACGAGGGCGGCGAGTGCAGAGGGCGCGGCGTCTGCAAAAGGCACGCTGCGGCATCTAGGAGCGCTCGCTGTCGGCTCGTTCCCGGCCAGCTGCCCGTCAGCCTATGGACATGTCCTGGACACGTCGTGCGGGCGTGTCCTTGACGCAGCCCGTGCCCCGCCGTCCGTTGGCCCGAGTGCACGACCCAAAGTCGATCAGGTGCAGCGGCTTTGGCTGCAGCTCGGCGCCCGACCCGAGCAGCACGTTGGCGGGCTTGAGGTCGTTGTGCACGAACCTACAGGAAGGGGCAAGGAAGGGTCCAGGAAAGGTCTGGAAGGGGGCTTGAGGCCGTTGTGCACGGACCTACGACACGGGGTCTGAGACGGCTCGCGCTTCCACCCCCGAGACGCGGCTCGAGGTTCGGCGAGTGGCGGAGCCCAGCGGCGTGGAGGCGGCGGAGGAGGCGGAGGACGCCGCGGCCGACGCGGAGAAACGGCGCGCCGGACAGGCGCGCGCGGCCGCTCTTCCCGCGCCTCAGGTCCTCGAGGGAGGGTCCGAGCACCTCCATCACCAGGCACCCTCCTGGGGAGGAGGGGAGGAGGGGGGGGGAGGGGTTGGGAGGAGGGAAGGGGGGGGGGGGGGGTTGTTGGGCGCCAGAGGGGTTTAGGCACAGCCAGGCGGCGCCGAGCGAGGCGCTAGCAGCCGTCTGGTGCAGAAGCCTTCCCTCTGGCGCGCAAGCGCAGAGCGGGCGGTGGCGGTGTATCAAAGGTGTCTCGAAAGGGTCTCGAAAGGGTCTCGAAAGTGTCTCGGAAGTGTCTCGGAAGTGTCTCGAAAGTGTCTCGGAAGGCGCCTGGCGTGGCGGACCCCTCGTGCTCGTGGTGGAGGAGGAGGGGGAAGCCGACGCGGCCCGAGAGGGCGGAGAGGACCGCCGCCTCGCGCGAGATTGCGCCCCGCTTCAGCCCCAGCTTGACCGCCACAGGCGCGCCGCCGGGCAAGTAGCCTGGCGAAACAAAAGGGGCCGGGGAGGCGAGGGTGGGGGATCGGCAGCTCGGAGCGCCGCGTGCATGCGAGGGCCGCGAGCGCAGTGCCGGCGGGAGGCTGCCGACTACGAGAGCCTCGGGTCGCTGCTGGAATGCGGGGGCTGCTAAGTTTGGCATCTGCTGCCGGCTGCCGCTCAGCACCTCGCTCTGTGTCCCCTCTCCGAGCCGGTCCTGGATCATCAGCTCGTCGAGGGTGAGCCGCTTGGCGCCACTGTCCGGCCGCCAGGCCGAGAGCAGGCTGCGGTCGAGCCGCTCCTCGAGCTCGCCGTCGTAGCAGTACCGCACCGTGTATGCGTCGCCACTCACCGCCCACACAACGGCCTCGAACGGCGGCTCGCCCGGGAAGGTGACGAGGACGCGGTCGCCGACGGCGAAGTGGGCCGGCGCGCCGGCGTCGCCCGCGTCCGCCGCGGCGCTGCCCGCGGCCCCGGCGGGAGGAGGAGAGGCGGCCGGCGGCGCTGGCTCCAGCCGCACGATCGGCGAGACCCGCGCGATGCCGCCCGAGAAGCCGAACCGGGCGGGCGCCCAGCCGCCCCCGCCGCTCTGGGTGAGCGCGTGCGGCGACAGCACCACGCTCCTGTCGTACGGGGCGAGGAGCACGGCGGCCGGCGCGCTCGAGAAACAGCAGAGCATGGTCGAAGCGATCGAAGCTCGGCGAGCAAAGAAGAAGAAGAAATCGTGGTGTATGTAGGAAGGTGAAGAACAGTCAGGCTCGGACTGGACACCAACGCGGTATGGGTGGACGCTAGACAGATGATGACGACACGCACGAGCGACACACAGACACAAACAAGCTCACAAGACACACAGCCAGCGTAGCTGCCACACACCCTGAGTGGACGTACATGGCACATCACTCAAGGCCACGTCCCCCCTGTCGCCCCCCCCAGCACTCCAAGGTGCCAAGAGACAAACAACAGCACAACAACACAGACAGGCGACAGGGGCGAACGTGTGAGACTAGAGCAGGCTTGCTCCGCCTCTAGCAAGAAATTAGCGCGGCTAGCATTCCTAAAACAAAGAAAGAGCCCTCGGCCTCAGATCTGAAAGCGTCGATCAGCCTCCATAAACGCCTACCACACTCTCCGACAGCCACATTCCATGCTGCTCGCCGTCTACAGCGCGCCGGCCCTGCATTCGGGCCGCCTCCACGTCGTCCTCGGCGGCGCCGTCCTCCCCCACCCGGCAAAGGCGGACAAGGGCGGCGAGGACGCCTTCCTCTTTGACGACAAGCGCTGCCTCTTCGGCGTGGCCGACGGCGTGGGAGGGAGTGCAAAGAACGGGGTCGACCCGGGCGCCTTCTCGCGCGAGATGCTCGAGCGGTGCCACCAGGCAGCCGCCTGCGGCGTGGCGGACGCCCTCCCCGACGCGCTGAGGCTCGCGTCCGAGTGCCCGCTCAGCGGCGGCGGAGGGAGCAGCACCCTCGTGCTGGGCCAGCTCGAGGAGGGCACGAGCACGCTGCGCCTCCTCAACCTGGGCGACTCGGGCGCGATGGTCCTCCGCCCGGCGATGCGCGAGGTCTCGGGCACCGACGCCAAGCAGCTCTGGCCTCGCGTCGGTGCGCGCCCCCGCCCCTTCCCGCCCCTCACGCCTCGCCCCTCCCCAGCGGCCTCCCGCTCCGAGTCGCCGACCTCGCGCGCCCTCCCCGGCGTGCAGTTCTCCGCACGCAGGAGCAGACCCACGGCTGGAACTGGCCGTACCAGACCCGCGCCCGCACCTTTGACGCCGTCGGCAAGGAGGTTGACGAGGTGAGCACGGCCGTGCGCGAGGGAGACATCGTCCTGGCGGCGAGCGACGGCGTGTTCGACAACCTGTTCGAAGACGCGCTGCAGTTCCTCGTGGCGGAGCGGCTCGACGCGCTGCGCGATCCCGACCCCCTCGCCGCTCAGGCCGCCGCCGACGCGCTCGCGCAAAACATTGCCGAGCAGGCAAAGGCGATTGGCGGCATGCGCGACCTCAAGACCCCCTTCAGCGAGGCGGCGCAGGAGGAGGGGCGGAGCCACAAGGGGGGCAAGGTGGACGACGTGGCGGTGGTGTGCGGCGTCGTCCGCTCCGGCGCCCGCCCGCCCCTCCGCCTCGGCCACAACTTCGGCGGCGCACCCTGTGTCAGCGAGGAGCGGCCGGTCGTCACGCACAGCGGCGCCTTTGTGCCGCCGGGGGAGAGGACGCGGGACGCGGCGCCGGCGGTGGGGGAGAGGACGCGGGACGCGGCGCCGGCGGTGCCGCGGGGCTCCGTCGTGCCGACCGCCCCGCCTCCGCGCCAAGGGCCTCCCCCGCGCCCGCAGGAAGCCCAGCCCCGCGGCGCGCGGCCCGCCGC
>NW_005201349.1:275736-306525 GCF_000372725.1 Emiliania huxleyi CCMP1516 | reverse complement strand
CCGAGGATGGGCGGCAGAACCGGCGCGACGCGCTCGCGCGCGCGCGGCCGCCGCTGCCCGTGCGGGCGGACCCACGCGTGTTTGACGACAGCCTCGAGCACGGGATGCCGCTCGCGTGGCTCGACCTCCCGCGCAACCGCGGGCCCGAGCGCAATGCCGACGCACGGTACGCACGCCGCGCGGCGCACGTCAACGCCCCCCCCGGACACGCCGCCCCTCCTTTTGCGCCGGCGAGCCTTCCCCCGCCGCTCGCCTCCGGCGGCCGCCCTCTGCCGCCGCCGCCGCGGGGGATGCCGCCGCCGCCACAGGGCCTCGTGGGGTCTGCCACCGCCTCCGGTTTGCCACCAACGCCGCAGGGTCTGCCGCCGCCCGTTCGCAGCTTGCAGGGGGCATGAGCCCACACGAGTGCGCAGTCGTGACGGTCGTGGCTTCTGAGGCAGCATGTGGACAGGTGTGTGAGATGAAAGGTGCACAGGGAGCAGGAGAGGGGGACACGAGCGCCGCGAGTGACGGAACTTTTTTCGTGTTTCCTCTCTCAAACGTCGCACATGAGATGACTCGACGTGACGCCGTGACGCGAGACTCGCTCCCCGCCTGGGCCGCCTAGGCCGCCTACGGGGTGTGGAGGGGGTTGGGCCAGGAAGGTACCAATTTTGTCGAATTTATTTCAAAATCTGCAGGCGCGGAGCGCCTGCGAAAATTTTGAAGAAATTTGCAGTCGGGCCTGATTTTCATCAAGATCTTTCAAATTTGCGGTGTGGAGTTGGGGGGTGGGTTAGGTTAAGGGTTATTAGGGTTAGAGGGTGTTAGGGTTAGGGTTAGGGTTAGGGTTAGGGAGGGTCAGGGTTGTCTGGTTGTGTCTGTATATGCCAGCGTTGCAGGGTTCTGCGCTGGGATCTGGCCCCACAGCGCCGACGACTAAGACTCAGCCCCACACGCTGACCTAGGGTTAGGGTTAGGGTTAGGGTTAGGGTTAGGGTTAGGGTTAGTCTTCTTGTGTTTGTATGCCAGCGTTGCAGAGTTCTGCGCTGGGATCTGGCCCCAGCGCCGACGAGTAAGACTCAGCACCGCACGCTGACCCCACCAAATGCCGCCTCAGGGCGCCAGGCCGCCAGCCACTTCTTACACGCGGCCGGCGCCCTCTCGCGGCAAAAGGGTCGAGCGACGAGCGGGCAGAGTCGCGATGTCTGCGCACCCGCGTGCCGATGGGCGGTCGAGATGGGCGGCACACGCAACCGAGAGAGGCCCTGTCACGCCGCCAGTAGCGTTCTCCGCACTCCCCACGCCACCAATTGCCGCCTCAGGGCGCCAGCCACCTCCTTACACGATTACACGCGGCCGGCGCCCTCTCGCGGCAAAAGGGTCGAGCGAGCGGGCAGAGTCGCGCGATGTCTGCGCACCCGCGTGCCGATGGGCGGCACACGCAACCGAGAGAGGTCCTGTCACGCCGCCAGTAGCGTTCCGCACTCCCCACGCCACCAATTGCCGCCTCAGGGCGCCAGCCACCTCTTACACGCGGCCGGCGCCCTCTCGCGGCAAAAGGGTCGAGCGAGCGGGCAGAGTCGCGATGTCCCTGCGCACCTGGGTGTTCGCCGCCTATATGCTCTATCCTGTGCCAAGACGGACACATTTTGACAATCAAAATCTACCTCAAAATTTGCGGCCGCCCCTCGAAATTTGCTGATCAAAATTTGCGGTGGCCCGGATCGAAACCCCTGTACTTTGGCCAAGGAGGGGGTGAGTTGACCAAGGCGCAAGGGGTTGTGCGCCCCGGGCCCTCCTGCTCGGCTCCAGCCGGTAGACAAGTCAGTAGATGGATCTGACCATTACCGCCGATGGCGTTGCGTGGAGCTGCGGACGCGGACAGCAGGACTGGGATGCCGGCCCTGAGGATGGCGGCAACTGCTTGGGGTTGGGCCACGGCGACTATACAACCCACCAAAAGCCCAAGAAGATCGAGACCCTGGCTGGGCGGCGCATCGTCGCCGTGTCGGCTGGACAAGATCATAGCCTCGCCCTAGCCGCCGACGGCGCCCTTTGGAGCTGGGGCATGGGAATCGAATGCGACGAGTCGCTGCAAACGGGAGCGTATGGCAGGCTGGGACAGGGAGAGGTCGAGACCAACCTTCCCTCCCAGGAAGGCGCCGCCGCCGCCCTTCCCGCCCGACAAGGCGCCGCGCCCGCCGCCGCCCTTGGGCGCCGCCGCCGCCCTTCCCACCCCGCGAAGGTCCGTTTTTTTCGAGACACTCCTGCTCACATGCAGGCGTGAACAGACGCCGTCCCCCAGCCAAAGCTAGGGAGGTGCACCAGCCGAGCGCGGCAGCCCGGGCGCGCCACCGCAAACCCACCGCGGACACGAGCTGAGTGGACGAGCGAGCGGCTGCTTGCACGAGGGTGGCTGCCAGGAAGCGGGCATGGGCCGCAAAAAGCAAAGCGCTGCATCGTATGTGTCGCCGTCCGATGACGAGCTACTCGCCGCTGCGATGGAACAGGTGAAGATTGAGCGGAACCGAGGTTTGGAGAATGACGAGCAGCAAACCAAAGCGAGTTGCGCTTTCAAGCAGTGGACGCTGGAGACAGAGGGCATGAAACGGGCCCAGTGCTCGCTCACCATCCCGCCGGCATCGCGGTACAAGCCTGAGACGATGTACATCGAGCCGTGCGACGTGTTGGCAGTCACAGGCGATACTCGTATTCCAGTGCGCTTTGGAGGTGGCATGATTTGCCTGCTGATGCCAAAGCAGCGGCACCTGGAGGTCATGCTCACTCCCTTCGTCGTGGGCGGTGGTTGCTTCGTAAGCGCCGAGGACGTCGCCATTCTCAAGCACGGGGACTCCGCCGGGGATCACACCTCGCGCAAGCACGGCGGCAAGGCCAACGCGTCGTGGCCCGACTTCCGTTCGTCACTGCAGTGCCCCGTATGCCAGAAGTTCGCGCGGCCATCTAACGAGACGAAAGTACTCGCGTACCAACTCCTCATTCAGCACCGACCCCCTCGCGACGCCGACGTGCGCGACGCGACCGGCGGCAGCCCATCCGCCATGGCTATGCGCTTCCATTGCCGCCTCTTTTGCACGCCGTGCATCGTGGCCATGCTCGAGGGCGAGATTGTGCCCTGGTCGCACAGCTTCCGCACGACGCAAGGCGAGCCGTTGCCTGACGCGCCTTTCTGTGTAGATCAAGTCTCGCGCATGCTCGGCGCGCGAGCTTCGCCGAGAACCTCGTTCAATGATCTGACAGGTCTCTGGGAGCCCACCGGGTTCTACGACGCCTTTTCGCGGCAGCTGGGCGAGCCGATGTTCCGAGCCTTGGGCGCGCGTCCGAGCCGCACGCGCACTGGCGCGAACGGTGGCCAGCTCGTGTCGCGCCAAGCCACGTACTGTGACAACCCTTCGTGTCCGCACAACCGCCCGTACGGCAACCCGGCCAAGCTGTCCGAGTGCGCGCGATGCCTCGCGGTGTCGTACTGCTCGAAAGAGTGCCAAAAGGCCGATTGGAAGGCGCACAAGAAGGTCTGCTGCGTTGCGCATGGCGCCGCGTGAGGATATACATCCATCAGCTACCCGAACACCGTACATTGCCACGAGGCGCGCGAGCGCCGCAGTACCGCCGCGCTCGCCGAGACAGTCGCCTGTACAGTCCGGCGCGATCGTGTTGGCTGTTGCCGCCGCATTGAGCAAATCTCTGCCTGTGAAGTGTCAGCCTCCTGGCGACACATAGCGGCGCGCGGGGGTGCGTGTGGTCTCCCCTCCTCCCCATTTTTTTTCTTTTGAGAGCAGGACGCCGGGTTTGTCTTGTATGTGCGTGTCGGGCCGGGGTGTGAGCGAGGGGCAGAAGGGGCGGGGGCGTGCGGGGCAGAGGCCCAACGGCGGGCGGCTTGTCGGGGTCCGGAGAATTCGAGGGGGGAACGAGGAGGGGGGATGGGCGGTCGGCGTCGGGGTAGAAGCAACAGGGCGTACGGGGTAGCCGTCACTTTCCTGCCTCGAAAGGGCGGGGCTGTCCCGGAAAGTGAGAGACGCCGGGCAGCGTGGCGCACAACTGAACCCTCCCAGTGTCGTGTTCGTGGCTCCTCCTTCCTTCGCTGTCCCCATCTCCTGATCTCTTTCCCGCCTGGGCGGGGCAGTGGGCGGGCGCGCGGTGCGGCGTGGCGTGTGCGTGACTGCAACGAAGGACCGCTAGCGAGGGACCATTGGGTTTGTACTATTAACAACGAAGGCCTCTCAAATAGAAAATAGTACGTATCTGGCATTGACAACAACGGGACAGCGGACAAGGACGAACGAACACTGGACACAACACACCTAAACACTCACCCGGTCCACCTCACCTCAGACAGCACGCGCATGTGCTGCGTCAGCCAACGCCCGAATTGCCGTCCACATGCACTACTAACTCTTTACTCTTCCACCCGACCCCCGGGATCCCCCCTCCCTCGTGTTTGAGCGAAGTCGTCGAGGTGAAGTTCAGCACGTCTTCGCTTCGTGAGGAGCTTCCGTCGTCGTCGGTTGTGTAGCTTGTAGCCCCAAAGCGGTTGGTGTTGCCCATGCGGGTAAACTCGGTCGTGGCCGGGTAACAGAGACAACACATGGCCTGCATCTTAATGCCATCCTCGCCAACGTTGGTCTGGTTGACCGAAGCGCAGGCAATCGGCCAGCAGATGAACCACTTGCCATTGAACTCCTCCGCTGACCAGAGAGGGTTCTGCTCCCCTTCGGGGGTCGAGCCGATTGCCGTCGTTCGCGGTGGAAACAGCCCTGCGTCGCGAGCCATTTCCGCTGCCGTCGGTGGCCGCGGCGCAGCAACACCAACGCCTGCAACTCCTGCCGCAAACTCCGCAGCACCGCGAGCAACTTTCTCTCCCGTCGTCCAGTCATACGCTGGCGGCGCCGTGCCACCTCCTCCTTCGGCGGGCGAGTCATCTAGGCCCTGACGAGGCTGACGAGCCATCCCTGCGCGGCTGTTGCCGATTTTGTCGGGCATGATGTCTGGTGCGTAGCGTGGGTATGCGTGTGCGTGCGAGGCGAGGAGCGACGAGTCCTGCCGCGCGCGCGGCGAGAATTGGAGACACGGCCGCGCTCGGCGGCCGCGCCTGGGCCGTGTCTCTCCAACTCGCAGAGCAACGGCGCCTGGGGGGAAAAGAATTCTTCCGACACAGCTAAAGAATTCAATTTCACGCTCCCCCACCCCCTAGAGATCACCCCCTAGAGATCGTGGGTTGAAAATGCCAACCCTCCTGCGGTGGGTACCCCGGTGAAAAAGGTTGGGAGACTAGTAAGGTAGTTGCTGAGTCACGGGCACCGACCGCACCCGTGCTGCCACAAAGCACAATGTGCTGCCACAAAGCACCACTAGCGATTTCGCGCGGAGGGCGTAGTGAAGCGCTGGGGCGCTCACTGTGTGTTATTCGGGTGGGGATCCATCAGTGGTAACCGGCTTTAGTCACAGATCCAAGCTCAGACGCCACACCAACACCACAAACACGCTCACTTCGCCGCTGCTGTAGATGGGCCTTGAGAGATCAGTATATCACTTTCCTCCCGCTGTGCTTTGTGTGAGCTCCTCTGTGCCTTGATCTGCTAACAACGAACCTGACGCTCGACAACACTCAACAGGCTGAGTGAGAACACAGGTCTCCAGGTGTGGAGTCACCAACCACCCACCAAACCACCCTCTCCACCCTCCACAGGCTCCACCTCGCCTCCAGGCCACCCACCCGCATTCAGCACCCACCCCGTGCATGTAAAACTAATAATCGAACTCGCCATCGGCGTTTCGGGTTTTCCGATGCATCGCCCGTCGCGCGAAAACCTGCTATTCGGCATCGCCGCTGTCCTGTCTCGACCTCGTCGCCGTCGTCTATTTGGCGCCTCCGACCCCTGCCGACCTCCGCTGTCAGATGGCGGCAGGCCGGCTGATGAATGACCGCGAGTGGGAGCTCTTCTGGCAGCGACAGGACGCGCTGCGCCACGGAGGCCCCGACGCCACCATCGAATCGGAGAGTGAGGAGTCTGATGAGACGGCGAGGCTTGCCGACGCCGAGAGGTTGGAGGGCGTCGCGCAGCTTGAGGAGGAGCCGGTGGCGGAGCCCGAGGCGGCGCCGTGCGCCGAGGCGCCTCTGGCGGCGGCGGCGCGCAGCCTCGTCAATCGGAACAGCGGCCGCAGCAACCGCTGTGGCGCCTGCGAGGCGTGCCGTGCGCCCGACTGCGGCATGTGCAAGGAGCTAGCCTCCCCCCCCGGGGCCAGTGCCGCCCCGAGCCCGGAGCTCACGCGTGCGGCTCGCGCTGTAGGAGTGTCTCGACAAGCCCAAATACGGCGGCGCAGGAGTGCGAAAGAAGGCGTGCATTCAGCGTGTCTGCCACAACGCGGCTGCGTTTGTGCCGTCTACGCCGGTGCCAGCGCCACCACCTCTGCCCGCCTTGCTGGCCACGACGGTTCCGGCGGCGCGGTTCGGCGGCGCCTTCGAGAGCATGTACAAGCCGTCGATCGACATGTATACTGCCTACCAACTCGCCGGCGTGCCGCCGCCGGCAGCGGCCCACGGCCTCCCCTTCCCTGACGCCCGCTGCCAATGGCCGCTGCCCGGTGTGGTGATGCGGGTGCCGCAGTAGAGCTCCTCCGAGCCCATCAAGTTGGGCTCGGATCCGAGGTTTGGAGTGGGTGGGAGTACGTGCGCTGAGGTGCGGGAGCGCGATGCTCCGACGACGGTTGGAGGTACAGTAAGCTTCCTGGGCCCGCCTCTGGTCCTATCTGCGAACGCTGTCCGTGCTGTCTTGGAGGGCCTGCCGTGTCGTGTGGTGTATTGCGTGGAGTGTCTGTGTGATGTGCGTAGATGCGATTCTGATGCGGACGTTTTCGTCGTTGGGCTCGTCGGCGAAGCTAATGACGGCGGACCACCCCCGCGCGAGACGCCACGCACCCCGCCCGGGCGGCCCGGCCTCGATCGGTCCGCGTCCGTGTTACACTTCGTGTTACGGTCGGCCCCGCAATCCCGCACGCCGCAGCGGCCGCACCCGCCACCCCCTCGCTCCCCCGGGCGGGGGTGTGGGCGCGGCGGCGCCTCTGGCCGCGCGCGGCGGCGGCACGCCTTTGGCACGCGGTCCGTGATGCGTGAAGGAAAGAAAGAAAGAAAGAAAGCACGGGAGCGGGCACGCCGCCACAGGGATTTTAAGGAGAGGAGTGTGTTGCTAGCCGTCGCCCACCCTCGGGCGTCTGCCTCTTCCTATCTCTCTTCGCAGTCTCGCCGATTCTCGCTGCAGTCTTCATGCCTCGCGGTCAGGCTGTGGAACCACCCACCATCGTGACGCGCAAGGCGCTCTCGTGATCTTCGCGCCGCTCTGCGCTGCTCTTCGCGCTGCTCGCGCGGTCCTCTGCGCTCTTAAATCGCTGGGCCAATCGCATGCCCGCTCCTGTGCGGAGACAGAGCGGCGGAGCGTCTTGGCCCGAGCCGCCGCTCCTCAACGCTTGGATCTCAAAGGCGCAGTCGGCGCGCGCCCTGCTGCAGCTGCACGCACAGCACGGCGAGCGGATGGACGCGATGCACCTCGGGAATCTATGGAACAAGCTCGGGCGCCACCTCAAATGGCAGACCGCCTCCGGCGAGATGGGCGACAGCCTGGCAGGGCTGGCGGCGGCCACCCAGTCCCAGCTGGAGGCGCACGGCTGCCGTCGTCCAGACATCCTCGCCAACATCGCGCACGGCGCCGCACAGGCCATGGGCGCGGACGCGCCGGCGGCGCGCGGACTCTTCGATGCGATCGCGAGAGCAGCCGCTGACGCGTGCGCTAAGCCGCGGTGTGAGCCTCGGCACCTCGCCAACCTGGCGTGGGCGTTTGCGACGGCGTCGCAGCCGCAGCCGGCGCTCTTCGACCGCATCGCGGCCGCGAGCGCGCCGCTTCTGGGGGGCAGCTTCAACGCGCAGGAGATCGGCATGCTCGCGTGGGCCTTTGCACGGCCCGAGCGCCGAGATGCGGAGCACATCTCCATATCTCCCCATATCTCCCCATATCACGAGGCCCAGATGCGGAGTCCAGCTCTGTATCCCGACTAGCACTCGAGGAGGCACGCGTGCGGCGGTAAGCAGCTACTCTGCCTGCAGCTGCACTGCTTTCAGCCGCACCGTGTTCAGCTGCACCGCTGCACTCACAACGGCTCGAGCACCATATCTTCCCATCTCTCCCCATGTCTCTCCATCTCTCCCCATCTCTCCCCATCTCTCCCCATCTCTCCCCATCTCTCCCCATCTCTCCCCATCTCTCCCCATCTCTCCCCATCTCTCCCCATCACGAGGCGGAGTCCAGATCTGTACACTCACACCGCAGGCTCGAGCACGGCGGCGCGACAGCTGCGCTCGCCGAGGCCGCGTGCGCCCGCGCGTCGGAGCTTGAGCCGCAGGCGAGTCTCGGCGCATCTCGGCGCATCTCGGCGCGTCCCGGCGCATCTCGGCGCATCTCCTGGCTCGAGCCGCAGGCGATCGCGACGGTCGCCCTCTCCCTCGTCAAGCTCGGCGCTGCGAGTCCGGAGGACGGCCGCCGCAGCGTCGGCTTGCGCGCGCTCAAGCGACTCGCGCGTGCCGCGCGCCGCCGCATGGCCGCCTTCAACGCCCAGGACCTCGACAGCCTCGCCAGCGCGTACGCGCGGCTCGGCTTGCCGCGCTGGGGAGCCAAGCTGGCGTCGGCGATCGCCGCGGCGGCGGTGGCGCTCGGAACGAAGCGTTGCACGCCGCGCCACCTCGCCAACGTGCTCTGGGGCGTCGCCAAGCTGTCAAGCGGCTGCAGGCTTGGCGCTCCGACTCCACCACCCTGACCCTCACCTCTGCCCTGACCCACGCTGTCGAGCCGCCGCAGGCTGGCCCGCGGGTCCGTCGCGACAGAGCCGTCCGTGGTGTCGCTCTGCGGGATGGCGGGAGGCGCTATCGCGAGCGACGCCGCGGCCTTCAACGCGCGCGACCTCTCCAACGCCGCCTGGTCCTCGCTCCCGCTCCTCTCTTCGGCCAAGCCACCCATTCTGGTGGAGGACTCCTCCTCCACTCGTGAACAGGTCCCTCCTCACCCTCGGCCTCTTCGACCGGCCGACCATGCTCGCCATCGCGGCCCGCGCGGCGGCGACGCTCGACAGCTTCAACGCCCAGGAGACCTCCAAGCTGCTGTCTATCCCAACCCTAACCCTAACCCTAACCCTAAACGCCCAGGAGACCTCCAAGCTGCTGTACGCGATGCGCAAGTCCGGCGTCCACTGCGCCGCCCTCGAGGAGGCCGCCTCCAGGCCGCGCGAGCAGCGGCTCGAGCTGCCGCTGGCCGGCCCCCCCATTCTCCTCACCCACATGCTGGGCGGCGGCCGCGCCAAGGGCGCGGAGGCGAGGAGGCGGGCGGCGCGGCGAGGAGCCTTCTCGGAAGCGTGTCGGGGCCTGCTCATAGGGGGGCGCGAGGAGACGGGCGCCACCGCGGCGACGGGCGGCGCGCTGTGGGAGGGGTCTCTGCTGCTCGCAAAGTGGCTCGCGGCCCACCCGACGCCGGCCGCGGCGGCGGCCGCACTGCCGCCGCTCGGCGCTCGGCTGCTTGGCAGATGGGGCGGCGCCGGCGGCGAGGCTGGCCGCGTGGGCGGGTGGGCGGGAGCCGTCCAGGAGCCTTCAGGGCGGCCTCCTGTAGGCGTTGGGCCGGTGCCGGTCGGATGGGCGGGTCGTTCCGCCGTCGAGCTTGGCGCAGGGCTCGGGCTGCCGGCGATCGTCGCGGGTCGGCTGGGGATGCGCACGGTGGCGACTGACGCGGACGAGGACGTGCTCTCCCTCCTCGAGGCAAACGCGGCAAAGGACAACGCGGCGACCGCCGCGGGCGCGGGCGCGGGCGGCGCGGGCGCGGGCGCGGGCGGCGCGGGCGCGGCGGCGGAGCCGGTGCCGGTGCGGGTGAGGCGGCTCAAGTGGGGTGAGGACGCCTCCCCGCTCGAGAAGCTGGGGCTGGGCCGGCCGCCGGACGTGCTCCTCGCTGTGGACGTTGTGTACGGCAGGGAGGAGCGCGTGTGGAGCGCACTGGTGCGGACGCGCGCGTCGCGGCGACACGCGTCCGACGGCACGTCCTCGACACGTCCGCGACACGTCCCCGTAGGTGGAGACCCTCGTCGCCCTCTCCTGCGAGGGGACCCTCGTGCTCATGGCGCACGGCAACGGCGCCGCGCCCGGCGTCCACAGCATGGGCGGTCGCTTCTACGAGATGGCCGCAGACCACTTTGAGGCGGCGAGCCTCCCGGCCGACGCGGAGCACCCGGGCTGCCAGATCCACTGCCTGGTGAGGCGGCCGCCCGCGGAGAGCAGGCGGGGCTCGGTCCGGCCGCGGACAAAGCGCGCTCGGCCACATTAATGGAGCAGGCTGAGAGAGTACTTCCAGGGATCCGCTTGAAAAAAAATTGGGAGCTTCGGAGTGGTCTCTGTGGTGCGGTGTGTGGCAGTGTGCCCGGGGGGGAGGGGGCTGGGGCGCACTGTGGGTATCCGCGACGCGGCCGAACAAAAAGAATTTGTCACGCGCCAAGATTCTTTTGCGGACAGAGCGGTACTCCTTCAGACCGACCCACGCTTTGTCGGTTACCTCGCCGGGCACGCGGGAGCCGGCCCAGCAGCATCCAGCAAGAGAGAGAGAGAGTTGTTCGACGACGACGAATACGACAACGCGGATGGCGCCGACCGACGATGGCGTATGTTTGTGGCGTCGGAAATTCCATGGACCGAGAGGTCCGGAGGAAGCCGAACGTGCTTGCAAAATAAAAAAATCTTTTGAACGCGCCTCACTGCAATCGCGACGAAACGCGCTCTTCTTAGCACGCCGCAATTCATGCCGATCGTCGCTTTCGATGCCACGCCCCGAGAGCCGATGCCTGGTCGGCGTGATCTCCTCCGCGGCACCCTCTCCGAGTTTGTCGCTATGACGCTATTCGTCTTCTTTGGCTGCGGGGCCGCTGCTTCGAACGCGCATTTTAGCGACGGTGACTGGGACCCGGCATCGGTCACCGTCATCGCGCTCCAGTTCGGGCTCGCCATCACCGTGCTGGTGTACGCGACTGCCCACACCTCTGGCGGTCACGTCAACGCGGCGGTCACTCTCGGGCTGACGGTCTCCGGCAAGTGCCACCCCATCCGCGGCGCGGCCTACTTCATCGCGCAAATGCTCGGCTCCATCGCCGGCGCAGCGATACTCAAAGGCGCGACGCACGGCGACGCGGGAGGAGAGGACCTCGACCGGTCGGGCAGCCTCGGCTCGAACGGGCTGCAGAACGCGTCGGTCAACCACCACAACGCGGTCGCCTTTGAGTTTGTGGGCACTCTCGTCCCTCATGCACGCGGTCCTGAGACAGTTGGTGAATTAGCCATGCCGGCATTGTTTCACTAGGCACCTTTCTCCTCATGTACACCGTCCTCGAGACGGCGGTCAACGGGCAGTCGCTCTGCACCGACGGCGAGCCATCTCCCCCCAGCCCTGTGCCCCAACGGCATCCACAGAGGAGTCAGGAGACGAAGGCTGCACGACTAGGCGAGTCCTCCATCCTCGGGAACAAGCTCTCCATCGCGCCGCTGCCCATTGGCACACCGAGCAGCGGCCGGCCTCTCTCACACAAGGCTGCTCCAGTCCACTTTTCACGTGTCTCGCTCCCGCGGCTCTCTCAATAGGCCTCGCCGTCTTCATTGCACACGTGGTGCGCGCGCCAGTAGCAGCAAGGAAGCAGGAATGGTAGGCCAAGAGATCGGACCCCAACCACGCCCGCCCCCGCCGACTATAGGTCTGCATCCCGGTGACGGGCTGCTCGATCAATCCGACGCGCTCCTTCGGGCGCGGGCCGTGTCACCCCCCCCCCCCCCCCTAACCGGTGTACACATGAACAGCGCGTCCCTCTTCACACGGCGCGCCGTGGACAGGCCTGCCGTCGTCTCTAACACGTGGGACGACCACTGGGTCTGGTGGGTCGGACCATGCGCCGGCTCGCTCGGCGCCACGATGGTGCGCCAGACACCTCTTTCTGACTCCGCGCCGCCGAGCGAACGAGCAGTGAATATTAACAGCGGACGCTCATGATCCATCAACAGGTCTGGCTGGTGATGATGAGCCTCGAGGAGCCCGAGGTCGTCACGCGGCGCAAGACGCTCGCGGCCTCGCCGTCGGCGGGAAGCATCGACGGCCGTTACACCGAGAAGGCGCCGCCCGGCACCCTGCCGGCAAACTAGGGGGGCAGGAACGGCCTAGCTGGTCGCGAAGGACACTAGACGGCGAGGGGTCGCGGTGGCGTCCATCGCCAGGCTCCCTAGCATGCTCAACCGACGACCCTCGTACCTCGGGATCGACGGCCGATCGTCCATGCGAGGGGTGGTTGCCCGCACGCCGCCTTGCCCGCAAGCTAGACGCGAGCGAGTGTCGAGAGCTGTGGAGTGTGGGGAGCCACGGGGATGGGGAGTTGACTTGAAAAGATATGTACCACCGAGCACCGTGCATGTCAACGCAAGTGTTTTTCTTTTGACACGTCTCATGGAGGGCGGCGGAAGGAAGAGCGAGGGCGGCGGCGGCCGGCCGCGCGGCGGAGCCGGAGGCGGCGGCGGAGAGGCAAAAGTCCTTGCACACGGGAGCTGTCCTGCAAAATCAAAAAAAGAGCAAGGGCAACGCAAGCCGGTGTTGTCACGGAGCTGGATGATTTTCTGTTCGTCCGCTTTTGCGCCCACAGCGCCCTCTTCTTGCTCTCACACCCGTTGCTTGCGCGGGCAGGCGCTTGGGAGTGGCAAAAGCGCTGGCTGGTTAAGGACGCCCTGCTCCAAGACGACCGCGAGACCGTGAGCGTGTACGCTTTCGCACCGACCAAGATCGCGAACATAGCTTTCGAGCGCTGGTTTGACCTGAATATCCCGCTGAGCTTCAGCTTCATCATGAAGACCCCGTCGCGCAGGTTAGTGCCACCGACGCCCTGGCAGCCCCGCCGCTACCATCGCCGCCGGCCCACCTGGCCACCGCCGCCGTAGATGGTGTTTCCGTGGACGCGCCGGCCTGGCAGCCTGATCGATGAGAAGACCGACTACCTGCGGTGGTTCACCTTCCCCTTCCGCTTGACGCGATAATGCTCAATATGATGCCGGTCCTGCCAAGGTGCTGCGCGACGAAGGGCGACTTCGGGATGGACCTGCACGGCGGCGCGGTCTTCTCCGCCGCCATCGCCGAGTTCCTGCTCCATCGGGGCGGGGACCGAAGGTGTGGGCGGAGAATGCGCCCTTTGCGATGTTTGCAGAGTATTATGGCGGCAACAATGAGCACCATGTCAACTGGCTCCGCCTCCAGACCTCGTACTACTTGGGGGCGCAGAAGACGGCTCTTCGACGATCCGGCTCCACGAGCCTCAGCAGCAGACCAATCTGCTGAAGAGCGGCCACCCGGGGAAGCTGAGCGACTTTTCGTACACGGTCCTGCGCGCCCAGAGCACAAGCGGCCGCCTTGTGCTCTTCAAGACCCAGACGAGCATCGCCTTCTTTTGCATCGCTCCGCCCGGCGCGCCTTTGAACTCCAATCCTACCGTGCTCTCACTCGCCTACACCCTCCCCACCCCGTCTTTCCCCCCTCGCCACGTCTCCTTCGGCCGGCCGCCCTCCTGCACTCACATGCGCACCGAGCCTGAGCCCTTCCCTGCCCTACCCCATCGGCAGCCCTCTTCCTCCTCGGGCTCGTCTCTCTGCTGGGGGCCGCGCTGATGTCACTCGTGCTAAGTAGTCCCCTTTGTGATCGGCGAAACCGCCTTTGATCACCTCCGCGCCTGGGCCAACGGATTCAAGACGGATCCTGCGCTCGCGCTCGCCAAGAACCGCTCAGGCGGTGAACCCCCAACCAAAGCATCGCAATCGTCGCGGCCCGCGACGAGCGAGGCCTCGGCGCGGCGCTTTGCGGAGGCGCGGATCTACAACTTATACTACAACGCTGTCTGTCTTAAGGTCCGACAGGTTCGGCACCGGGCACAGCCTCGTGTACAATGTCCGCGGGACGCCGACCTTCAGATCACAGATCACACTTGCCGACTACTGCGCCGCGCTGGTGTCCAATTCGAGCTACTTTTTTTCGCACTACGCGAGCCACAAAAGTCTTTTTTCGAAGCCTGGCGCGGGAGAGAGAGTGTAAAGAAAGAAAGAAAACAGACAACCCAAGGGAGGGATGGGAGGACGGCACGCCGCCACCACACAGGGATTTTAAGAGAGAGTGTGTCAACGCCACTTTGCTTAATTTTCTTTTTTCGAAGCAGCGCGGGAGGACGCGCTATCCGCAACCCGCCCCTCTGAATGCCCGGCCGGACGAAGGCTGGCTCGGCCGCGCCCCGGCGCGGGCACGCTTCAACGGCGGCTACTGCTGCGCCGCTCTCGCTGCCGAAAAGGATCGAGGCGGCGGCGGAGAACGGCAAGGTGGGCGTGGTGCAGACGTGGCTCGCCGGGGATGGGCGGGCTGACGCGACGTGCGTGCGTGGCGGGGTGCATGCCTGGACGCTCCTGATGATCGCCGCCGGTCGCGGTCACAAGCAGCTGGTCGAACTGCTGCTGAATCGCGGCGCGGAGGCGGACGCGCGCGATGGCGAAGGCTGTACGGCGCTGACGGTCGCCGCCGCCAACGGCCACGAGCAGGTGGCCGAGATGCTGCTGCGGCACGGCGCGGAGATCGACCTGCAGTGCAATCTCGGCGGCACCGCACTGATGCTCGCCGCCCTCTACGGCCATCCCGCGGTGGTGCTTCGCTTGTTGCGGGCGGGCGCAGACATGAAGCTGCGCAACGTGGTCGGTGCGACAGCGCTGCAGATTGCCAAGGAGGAGGGCCACACCGAGTGCGTCGAGGCCTTCAGGACGTATCTCGGCGAGGTGGCGGCGGCGCGCAGCAAGGCGCCATCGGCCGAGGCGGGCGGCGCAGGGGCGAGCGGCGCACCCACAGGCGAGGCGGCGGCGGGCGCCAGTGCCGCGGCCTCTGCTTCGATCGGCGAGGGCGGTGCGGAGGCCGCGCCGGGCAGCGAGGCGGTGCCAGAGGAGGTCGTGGAAGCGGCTGAGCGAGGCGAAGAGGCGCCGGTGCTGGCGTGGCTCGACGGTGGCGGGCAGGTTGACGCCCCTTTCTTTTGCACCTTTCGTGACGGCTCCCGTGTGAGCGGCATGACGCTTCTGGTGCTCGCAATGGCCGATGGCCACGCGGGGCTGGCCGAGGCGCTTCTGCGGCGCGGTGCGGATGTCTTGTTGGAGAACAGCAACGGTTGCTCCGCGCTGATGTTCGCCGCCACCAACGACCACGAGAAGCTGGTCGAGCTGGCAGTGCGGCACGGCGCGGAGGTCGACCAGAAGCACAACAACGGCGTCACTGCGCTGATGGAGGCCGCCTTCAAAGGTCACGAGCGGGTGGTTGAGACGCTGATCCGGCACGGCTCGGAGATCGACTTGCAGGACAACGACGATCACCGCACCGCTCTGATGTATGCCGCCTACTACGGCCACCCCGCCGTGGTGCTCCGCTTGCTGCGGGCGGGCGCAGACACGACGCTGCGCTCAAAGAACGGCATGACTGCGCTGCAATGGGCCAAGTGGAAGGGCCACGCCGAGTGCGTGCGCGTCCTCGAGGAGCATGCGGCGGCCGAGGCGGCGGCCGAGGCGGCGGCGAAGGAGGCGGCATGGGCTGCGGGCGCGGCGGAGAGGGCGGCGCAGAGGGCGGCGGAGGAGAAGGAGGCGGCGCGGCACGCCGAGGAGCTGCTGGCGGAGGTCGAGGCGGAGAAGCGCGCCAAGGGCAAGAAGGGCAAGAAGAAGAAGAAGGGCGGCGGGAGCGGCGGGGCTGGGCCGTCGCAGGAGTCCGAGGCGCCGGCAGAGGCAGCCGCAGCCAAGCCCGCGCCGTTGGACAGGGAGGGGCTGCTCAAGCTTCTCGCGGAGCTCCACGAGGACAGGATCCGGTTCGGCATCACGCCGGAGACGTCGGTCGAGGGGTTGGCGGAGGCGCTGGGAGAGGCGGCGGGCGAGGCGAGCGAGGAGGAGGGCGACGAGGAGACGGCGGAGGCGGCCGAGGAGGCGGCCGAGGAGGAGGACGAGGAGGAGAGCGAGGAGGAGGGCGGCGAGGAGACGGCGGAGGCGGCCGAGGAGGAGGGCGAGGAGGCGGCAGCGGAGGCGCGCCGGCAGGCTGAGGCGAAGGCTGCGGCTGTGGCAGCGGCAGAAGAGGAGGAGGAGGCCGCGGCGGCGGAGGAGGCGGCGGCCGAGGCGGCGCTCGCCGCAGCCAAGGCGAGGCGCGTCTCGGCGGCCGCTGCGAGGGCGAAGGCGCGGGAGGCGGCCTAGCCCACGCGCCGAAGAAGACTGCTGGCGCAGACCGCAGTGGCAACCATGTGTGGCGGCGGAAGAAGGCCCCACGGGAAAAGCCGCCCGTGGACCTCGTCTGAGCACCGCACGGAACGCACTCGCCCTACCGTACTCCTGCACATGCCACATGGGCACATGACCGGTGGCAGGAAAGGAACTACATACACATAGAGTTAGAGATCACGCCGCGCGTAGGGCCTTTACGCTTTAGGCGATGGCTAACACCACACACTCCTCTCCTTCAAATCCCCGCCCGTGTGGGGTGGCGGCGTGCCGTCCTCCCAACTCCCATCCCTCCCTTGGGTTGTCCGCTCTCTTTCTTTCTTTGAGACTAGAGACAGGCTACGATTCACGAGATCCTCTCCGTTTTCTATTTTCTTTCTTTCGATTAGTAGAATAACAGGATGTGAGGCGTGATTGTGTCACGCGATGTTAGAATTTGCGACGAAGCGAGGGTTGCCCCCCCTTGCCCCACCACCTCGTGTGTGTGGAGAAGTTTACCTTACCTTACCTTACCTTACGACGAAGCGGACGAGGACCCGTCTGGCGCGTCCAACGCCAACGAGCTCGGCGCGTCCAACGACGACCAAGCTCGGCGATGAATGCGCCGTCCTCGAGCTGTTGAACGCCTCCTGCAGCCCGGTGTCGACCTCCTGCGCGCACGTCTTCTGCCGCGACTGTATCGCCGACTGGATCGCCCGCACTCCATCCTGCCCGATGTGCCGCGAGCCGCTCGTGCTCGACGTGGACACGCCGTCGGGGCAGCTCTCCGCAGTGCCGCGGCGAGCAGCTCCAGGCCGCCGGCTGAGCTCGACGGCGCGGCCAACATCGAGGCTGGCGGGTTTGAAGCCAGGAGACAAGGAGCGCGAGGCCAGCCCATGCGGACTCGCCACTGCTGCGGAGACGGCGAGTAGCTCGACCTCCTTGAGATGTGTGAGAGGGTCGAGTGTTGGCCTCCTGGTTAGCCCGGTTCTAGCGTGTGGGCCATCGGCCATCGCACAATTATCATAGCCGACCTCAGAGGCGCTCCCTCTGCCAGCCCCGACAGCATACGTACCGATACATTCGTCCGCCGGCCTTTCTGCGCGAGTGATACAAATACACGAGTTATGGGCTGTTTCTCCCAGGAAGCTAAAGGTTGTACGTGTACACATAAAACAGAGCGCTGCGGCCGAGTGATGCGCCGGCTTCTCGTTGCCATAGCGCATAGGGTCGTGTCCCAGTCAACGGACAACGCTCTCACCCCCCCGCCCCCGCGCCCGCCAGGGGCACGAGGGCCAATCCCATTGGGCCCGCGGCCTTTCCTTTCGATAAAAGCCCCATCGTTGTATATGTGTGTGCACTATTACGGTACTAGTGGTATAATGAGTAATGGAAATCTCTGCGCAAGACCAGTAGATCGTTGGGGTAGAGATAGTAGATTAAGACTGGAGATCCTAGCGGATCTCTCACACGGACACGCCCAAGTCTCGCCAGTAGATCCGTCCTGTCCGGTTCCCCATTCAAGACTAAAGATCGAAGATTGAGATTGTGGATTGCAGATCGCTCTGAGCAGCAACAGGGCCAAAATGTGGAGATAGGAGATGGAGAATGCAGATTGTAGATCCTAGCGCCCAGCCATCCGCCCCAGATGTGAGATCGAAGATTGAAAATGGAGGTCGTAGATTGCTGCCGGCGGCGACAGTGGCCAAGTAGAAGATTGGAGATTGGAGATGAGAGATGGTCAGTGTGAATGAATCCAAATTGCATCTCCTTGAAGGTTTGAGCCCCCCTCCTCCCCCGGGCCCCCGAATCGAGATTGGAGATTGGAGATTGGAGATGGAGATCGGAGATCTGATCCGGCCTAAGATGACGACGTTGGAGATTGGAGATTGAAGATGGAGATCGGAGATCTGACTGGATCCCCGGCCTAAGATGACGACGCTGTGGATTAGAGAATATTGGAGATGGGGAGATCGGAGCCCACCCACCCCCTAGTGGTGTTGATAGATGTTTTATAGATTTTTGTTTTTTCCTGTGGTCTGTGCGCGGACGGCCCGGGGAGCCTGCGGCGCCATTTTAATCTGCGCTCCTCTTTATGGCCTGCGGCGCCTGGCTTGAGCTTGGAAGTGTAAACGAGTCCGCCAGGGCGGTCTGCAAACGGAGCGCGCTGCGCGCGCGGTCTATGTACGCGGTCTATGTCGGCGAGCCTATTTGCCGAGTTGGCAGCGTGAACCATGATACCGCCCCCAGTTCGGCGTAGACCGCGCGCGCCGCGCAGCGCGCTTCGTGTTTGCAGACCGCCCTGGCGGACTCGTTTACACTTCCAAGCTCAAGCCAGGCGCCGCAGGCCATAAAGAGGAGCGCAGATTAAAATGGCGCCGCAGGCTCCCCGGGCCGTCCGCGCACAGACCTTTATCTAAAAACAAAACAAAAAAATCGATGAGACACCACTAGGGGCTGGGGGGCTCCGATCTCCATCTCTCCAGTACTCTCCAATCTCCAGCGTCGCTATATCTTAGGCCGGATCCAAAAGATCTCCGATCTCCATCTTCAATCTCCAATCTCCAACGTCGTCATCTTAGGCCGGATTCAGTCAGATCTCCGATCTCCATCTCCAATCTCCAATCTCCACTGTCGATTCGGGGGCCCGGGGGAGGAGGGGGGCTCAAACCTTCAAGGAGATGCGCTATGGACTCATTCACAATGCAAAAGGATCTCCACCCTCTTTTCGCGCCATTTTGCAATCTCCAGTCGGCCCACACGATCTCTAGGCGCCTTTGGCGCGAAGTCAGAATCTCCACCTCTGTCGCAAGATCTCAAGCGACTGCACGCACCAAACGCGAGATCTCAGACTCCTCTCGAGCATCTACACCGGAGAAGATTTGCCTCCACCAGTTCTTCAATCTACTGCAGCTCTTGGCAGGAGATTTGCCACTTAAGAGATCTCTAAAAGGCATCTACGATCTACAGTCCAAGGATCTTCCGATGTTGCGCAGAGATTTCCATGTATGAGTATAATAGTATGCACATGGGTAAAGTGGGTTGAGGCGGGCTAGTACTCTTCACCTCACAGCAGTGCAGCCCACTCCTCCTCGAACGCTGCAAGCTGCAGTGCCGCCTCGATGCTCAGGCCGGCCGCGGCGCACGCCTCGGCGTCCGCCACAGCGTCGCCGCTCGCGGCGTCCGCCGCCGCGAGCGCCCGCGCGCGGTCGGCCGCCCGGAACAAGCGGCGCACCGGGACGCCGTCGCGCCGCGCCGCCTCCTCCGCCGCCGCCGCTGCGGCGGCGGCCAGCTCGATCGCGTCGCCGCAGAGCGGGTTCGAAGGCGAGGCGCGCAGCGCGTCGGCCGATTCCTCGCCGCGCAACAGCGGCACCGCGATCGACGCGTCGAAGATGCCTGCCAACGCCGCAGCGCCGCCGCCGACGCATGTGGCCAGCACGACCAGCGTCGGCGCGCCCGGCTCATCGCCGTCGCCGTCGGGAGCGGCAACCGCGCCTCCCACTGCGGGCGCGTAGGGCGCGCGCGCAATCGCGTGGCCGACCGCCTAGAACGGAGTGTGTGCGAGGCGCATCACACGAAAACGGCGCACAGACCAGCACAGACCAACTCGCGTGGCTGGCCGCCTTGAGCGGCTCGCGCAGCAGCGAGCGCAGCGTGGCGGCGGCGAGCGGCGAGGCGGCGAGGAGCGCGTCGGCGTCGTCCACGACGAGGACAGCTCTCCGCTGCGCGCGCGCCTACAGGAAGGTTCAGAGAAGGTTCGGAGGGAAGGTTCTCAGGGAAGGTTCCGCGGGAAGGACAGCTCTCCGCTGCGCGCGCGCCTCCCGAAAAGCGTCGCCCAGCGCCGCGCTCAGCGCGCCGCCACCCCCCTCGTCGCCGCCACACCGCTCGACCAACTCGGCAAACGAGACGAACGATGCGGCCTCGGCCTCCCCCGCAGCGACCGCCTCGGCAGCGGCCCACGCCGCGAGCGCCGACGTGCCTGCGCCACGGGCCTCGCCCACCAGCAGTGCGGATCGGACGGCGGCGCCGGCCGTCGGGACGCAGAGGCGGCGCAACGCCCTCCTCGCGGGCGCGTGCGCGCGGCAGCCGACGCCGTGCCTCGCGTACCGCATCGCCAGCGCCTCGGACCGCTTCCCGAGGGCGGGCCGGACCTAGGCGTCACCTCGGGCGATGCATGAGTCAGCGATACGAGTCGAAACCATCCCGAGGGCGGGCCGCACCTCGCGCAGCGCACGCTCCAGGTCGCGCAAGTCCACCGTCGCGGGCGGCGCGGCGGCGTCGCTGGCCGCGTCCGCTGCGGCGCGGTCGAGGGCGAATGAGGCGGCGGAGCGGACGAGCCCCGCCAGCTCGGCGCCCGAAAAGTGCTCCGTCTTTGCGGAGAGAGAGGCGGCCGCGTCGCCGTCGGGCGGCGCGTCGATGGCGGCGGCGGCGGCGGCGGAGAGAGCGCCGTTCTGGCGCATCGCGCGCGTGTGGATGCGGAGGATGTCCCTCCTCCCTTCGGCGTCGGGCAGCTCCACCTTCAGCTGCACCTCGAGCCGGCCGGGCCGGAGGAGGGCCTCGTCGAGCAGCTCGGGCCTGTTTGTGAGGCCGACGACGAGGACGTTTCCCGCCTCGACGACGCCGTCCATCTTGGAGAGGAGCTGGTTCACCACAGAGTCGCGCACCCCGGACGCATCTCCACTCGCGGAGCCTCGCTTCTTGGCGATCGCGTCCATCTCATCGAGGATGATGACGTGCAACGCCGAAGCGTCGCCGGCCGCGTCCCACTCCGCCTCGGCCGGCGCGAAGAGCTCGCGGACCTTGGCCTCCGCCTCGCCCACAAACTTGTCGAGGATCTCGGGGCCGTTGACCACCTGCGGCTCGCGCGCGCCCAGCGACCGCGCCAGCTCGCGCGCAAGCAGTGTCTTGCCGCAGCCGGGAGGACCCGAGAGGAGGATGCCGCGCACGTGCGAGATGCCCAGCCGGCGCGCGGCAGCTGGGTCAGCGCGGGAAGCGAGCACCCGCCGCACGATCGCGTCGAGCTGCGCCTCGAGGCCGCCGACCGAGCCGGAGAGCGCGTCGCCGAGCGAGCCTGCGCCACTCGCCGCTGACACGGGCGGCGGCGGCGGCGGCGGCGGCGGCGCCTCGCGGTCGACAAAGATGGAGCGCGAGGCGGGCGAGAGGGGCGGCGGGTCGGATGGCAGCGCCTCGTCGCTTTCCGAGTGGAGGGGGTGTCGGAGGATCACCTGCGGACAGACAAGTCTTGGACGTGTCTCTGACGTGTCACCGGCGCATGTGCTGGACGTGTCCATCGCAGCGGAGGAGGAGGGCCTCGAGCAGGGCCGACGAGCCTCCCGCCGCCGCGTACTCCTGGACCGGCCCTCCGATCTGCAGCAGCGCGCCGCTCGTGGCCGCACCGAGCTTGCGCGGCGAGCCGACCAACTCTCCAGACGGCCGCAGCTTGGACACCGTCGCGGAGCCGACGAGCGGGCGGAGGAGAGAGAGCACGCCTGCAGACAGACAACGCTCGATTCAGCGGAGCACACGCCAAGCCTGCACCGAGCTCGTGCGTCGTCCGCTGCCGTCCGCGTGCCGCACCCGCACCGCACTGCCCTCGGCGCTGCCACCACTGAACAGGTGGAGCAGCAGGTCCCAGTCGTCGCCGCCAGCCACGCGCAGCGTCGCGGCCGCGCACTCGCCGCCCGCCTCCTCCCACAGCCGCGCCCACGCTCCGCCCTCCGATGTGGCCGCGCCCACCCGGTCCGCCGCCTGGCGCACCGCCGCGAGCAGCTCCTTGTCGCACCATGTGCCCTGCGGACCGGTGTGCGACGAGTGTTTCTTCTACGGGCTTGCAGTGGGGCACGGCGAGTGTGAGGCCAACGCGCCCACTCTGGCCGGCCCGAGCCGCTCGACTCACCGCCCTCACCCGTGGACTCGACCACCGCGCGCGTCGCCGCCGCGCACAGCGCATCAAGTACCGGAGGGCCGGCGCCGGAGGCGTCGGCCGCGTTTGGTGGGACTGAGAGCACGTTCGGCGAACTGTCTGAGGTGAACGGCGTCGGCGCCGCCGCGATTGGCAGTCCCGCGCGCGGGCCCAGTCCAGCAGCGTGGCGGAGGGACGGCGCCGTCCAGGCGGCGGCGAACAGCGGGCCGGCGGCGGCGAGGAGGAAGCGCGGTGCAGCCATCGGGTGCGAAATGCACTGGCAAACCCGGCTCGGTCGGCGAGTGGCGAGATGCCGCGGCAAACCCAGCTGGGTTCCGGCTCCTATGGTCCGACACATCTAAAGTGGAAGGGTGGGGTAGGGGAGAAGTCCTCTTGAGGGAAACATTGGACCGTCAGGCCCCGGGGACTGGCCAGCCCGACTAACACAACCTTCAGGAACACCATTTTGCGGTCCTGAGCGGCCGTCTCGGAGCAGAAGCTTCCCTGCCTCCTTAGCCATGTTGCGGTGCCCTCGCGCCATCTGGTCGACGCACTGCTCGCAAGTAAAGCGTCTTCACAGGTCGGCAGATACGCCTCACCTTCAAAAAGGTGGCTGCCTACCCCAAAGCCCAGCCCGGGGCATCGATTTCTCTTGACGATTTCACTTTAAAACGCTGGTGCAGATGGGGTTTTCTCTATAGAAGTCGGAGCCTTGCGTCGAAGGAGAGGCAGCGTGCGGCTCCGTGGACTCGGCCATCACCCGCGGGTGAGAGGGCGATAGGAAGCACTCCCGCCCTCTGAGGCGGCCGTCCGAGTCGGGGAGGCAAACACACAGCCATCCTCGCGGGTGTGGGCGGCCTTATCGAGGGCTCGACATCCAACCCAGCCATGAGTACGCACCCTAATCCGAATTGTGCGGAGCTCGGCTGGCGAACGCTTCGCGGGGAGATCCAACTGGGGCATACGCACTTTTATTTCAACTTCGGCTTTTATGCGCGGCCAATCCTTGCTTTCCCGACAGTAGGAATCGGCAACTGCACGGCCAAGAAGATCTACGTGTTACGGACCGAGGCAATCTGGCAAGATTGGCAGCAGATAAACGCCATGCTCGGAGGTGGGCGCGCTCCGGTGCCCAGTACGCACGAGAGAGACGGCCAACAGTCTTTTAGTCATGAGTACAACAGGACCGTGAGCGAGCGTGGTCTCGTAAACCTGTGCGCCGGTCTCGCAGCAGAAAGAGAGGTGTACACAGAGCTCATCCAGCAAGCGGCCAATCTGGGCCCATGGGAAAAGCAGCTAGAATTGATTGCGTTTTGGCAGCAATGTCTAAAGAAAACGGTCAAACTCTGAGACGAGATGGGATTTAGGGACGTGTGTCCCCGCCCTGCACGATCTTGGTGTGAGGGATCTTCAATCCGTGTCCCCTCACCCCTCGTGCAGCAATGTGCCGTGGCACGACTAGCTACTTAACGATGAAAATCTGTATTAGCCCGCTCCGGCTCCTCCAGCGCGCGAGCCCACGGCCGCTCGCGTACCATCTTCGCCACCGCAGCCATGCTGTGGCACGGTCCAAACCCAAGCCGCTCGAGGGCCATGCTGAGCGAGGTCGTGCCTGTGCGGCCGCAGCCCGCGCCAATGACCTCTGGAGCTCCTACCCCGGGTGCAGCCTTTCGGTTCGTGAAGGGTCGGTGCGAGTCGTGCTTTCCTCGATCCCCCGCCCTCCCCCGCCATCTCCGCCGCTTTGGCTCTCCAGCCTTACCACCATCGGGAGGCGGCGAGGCGAAATCAGACTCGGTCGAGAGACCCCAGATTGGCATCCATGCCTCTCTGGACAGGGTGGCCCGCCACAAGGACCCCAGGAATTGCGACTCGCCGCTTTCCTCCCGCTGTGATTCTGTGTGAGCTCTGTGTCTTGCCAACAACAAACCTAAAAAACCCAGACTTGCTGTTCCCTACAGCTATCTGCTCCAAATCCACAGAAAACGCGTGTTGGCGCGGTGATGCCCGTCACCATGTCCGGGACCTATGAAATGACGTCGCACGAGGGCCGCTGCGGACTGCTCAGGCAGGCGAGCTTCGCGCCGTGCGTGCACGGGCGCAGCTTCGGCTGTGACGCTGCGAGCGGCAGCATGTGGACCGCAAAGTGCCGAGGCACGTTCCGCTGTGCAGGGCGCACGGTGTTGTGCGGCTTCCCGCCAGGCGATCCAACCTACAATTGCTCGTGCAGGGATCGTGACGTGCAGCCGGCGACGCGGCACAGCCGAAACCGCAGTCGTGCTGCACTGCATTCGGCGCACGACGCTCGCGTGACGTCGCACGAGGGCCGCTGCGAACTCGCCAGGCAGGATAGCGTCGCGCCGTGCGTGCACGGTCGGTCCTTTGGCTGTACGGCGCGCAGCATGTGGACCGCAGCGTGCCGAGGCACGTTCAGGTGCGGGCCGAGCACGGTGGAGTGTGGATTCCCGCCAGGCGGGGCAAGCTACAACTGCTCGTGCACCCCGACATCGAGCAATCGGTTGATCGCGAAGGTGGCGTCCCGGTGCGCTTCGCGCGGTAGCGCGGCACCCGATGACTCGCTTGTGAGCTTGGGCGGTCGGTGGCTGATCTTCTCCACCCTCTTGGTCTGCCCCATCGAGAAGAACATGGCGACGTCTTGGCTCAAGCTCCTCCACGCCCAGCACGGCTGGCTGAAAGCGTCTGAGAGTCGCGGGCAGGGCGTATGGGCGATCGCAGCCTTCTCGTACCAAAGCCGGTTGCTTCCGATGTGGTCGGCGCTCGCGGACGACCAGCGTCGCGCCCTGATTGGCTGTCCGTTTGTGGAGTGGATCGTGACGATCCGCGATCCGAGGGAAAGGCTCCTGTCGGCCTATATCGACAAGTGCCTCCACTACAAAAACGAGGTGGAGACCGGCCGTCACTGCGTGGCGCACCCCTTGCATCACCCCAAGCGAAAGCCGCTGAAGGTGCCTCATCTCGAGCCGGGGCAGCCTTGGGGCACCGCCCCGCAGCAACGATACGGAAACATCAGCTTTGCCCACTTTGTCCGCGCGCTCACCCGGCGTCACGTCACGCGTCCGTCGTGCGACTACCACTTCTGCGAGCAGTCGTCGTTTTGCGGGCTCAGCGATGCGGCGTTCCGGTCGACGGTGAGGATCATTCGGTTGGAGCCTGGCTTCATGCCTGGCTTCGACGCGCGACTGCGCGATGATCTGCTTCGCCACGGATTCGACCCCGCGCATGTGGCAGCCTTTTCGGAGGGCGACGCGCAGCATAGGACGGATGCCGCGGGTTGGCTCGACTCGTACTACACCGCCGAGCTCTCCGCAAGAGTGTACAAGCTCTACCGGAACGACTACGTAACCTTCGGCCTCCCTGCGCCTCGTGGGGTGCGGTCCGCTCCCTAGCTGGTCGAGACAGCAGGTTTGGATCAGCAGATTTGAGTGGCTCGCGATTGCGATTAGTATCTACAACAAGTTGGACACAGCTTTGCGCGCGCCAAGGGTTTGCTACCACCTTAAAAAGTAGATAGTGCCGAGCTGGCCGTGACATCGTTTTTGGTAGTTTTTGGTGCTTTTTCCACCGCAATCCACAAAAACAACCGGGCAACCCTGTCTGCACGTCTCGCGCGCGCGTGAACAGGGCTCCAGGCCCCAAATTACGTGTGAGTGTTAGAGTTGTTTGGTATTGCTAAAAATCTCTCTCTCTCCGCAATCCACGTGACTCGTGAGACTTTTTGCAACTAGTCCCATTAAGACAAAAGAATACGCCGGGAATCCTCTGAGCAAAGATATGAGTTGGCGGAGGGCCCAACTTCAGAATCGTGCTTTTTGGGTTGGGTTGGGTTGTTGGCCCAGGTTGGGTTGTTCCGCGTGAGGTTGGGTCGTCGGCGCGAATGGTGAGGTCTCGACCGCCGCCGCTCACGCCAGCGGACGGCCACCATCGGTGTTTTTGGCTTCGCCACCGTCCAAGGCGTGCGCCATGCGCTCGCCGGCATCGAGCGAGCAACGTGATCGACCGAGCGGCTTGCTGTGTGGACGCCTTCTTCTGGCTCTCGTCGAGAGCGTTTTGCGTCCCGGCGGGTGGGAGAATATGTGTCGTCTGATGTGTCACTGTGTGCGTCACATCGGTCTTGATAACAAGCACGGTCGATCCGTCGAAGCGATACACTCGTTCCTATCACGCTGGAAGGCTTGCACGGAGCTCTGTGCCGGCACACAGAAGAGCCGTGCGGCAAGAGAAGAGCTCGATGGGGAGCGAGAACCGTCAGATTTTCAGGTGTAACCTGAAGTCCGTCGCGATGCACTCAATCCCTCCCGAGCGAAAGCCTGTGGCTCTCTCCTCTTCCATATATTGCGGATAAACTGCTCTTCCCGCATAGCTTGCAGAGTCAGAGGCGCAGAAAGGCTGCGAGTGCTCGACGAGTCTTGCGAGCTGCGCGGTCAAACCTGGGGGGAACTGACCGCATCAAGGCGGACTTCCGAAACCTGGGTGAGCACCTCTGACGGTTCTCGCTCCCCATCGAGCTCTTCTCTTGCCGCACGGCTCTTCTGTGTGCCGGCACAGAGCTCCGTGCAAGCCTTCCAGCGTGATAGGAACGAGTGTATCGCTTTGACGGATCGACCGTGCTTGTTATCCACATCGATGTGACGCACACAGTGACACTTCAGACGACACACATTCTCCCACCCGCCGGGACGCAAAACGCTCTCGACGAGAGCCAGAAGAAGGCGACCACACAGCAAGCCGCTCGGTCGATCACGTTGCTCGCTCGATGCCGGCGAGCGCATGGCGCACGCCTTGGACGGTGGCGAAGCCAAAACACCGATGGTGGCCGTCCGCTGGCGTGAGCGGCGGCGGTCGAGACCTCACCATTCGCGCCGACGACCCAACCTCACGCGGAACAACCCAACCCAACCACAACCCTACCCAACACGAAACAACCCAACTCAAAGCACGATTCTGAAGTTGGGCCCTCTAAGCGGCAAATGATCGGAGTGGGCGTCAGAAGAGTCGTCCTTGCGCTAGGTAGGTAGGTAGAAAGGTGAAGAACAGCCTAGGACTCGAGAGAGGAAGCAAAAAAGAATTCAATCCGGGGAAGACCATCGCGTGCCATTATCGCATGCTCGAAACCGCCGCGTTGTTTGCATCGGGCGATGGCCGACCCGGTGCTGGCTCTGCGGCAGGAGATTGACCGCTGTACGTTCGCTCTTGGCGTGGCCCTCGTCGCGAGTGTGGGCCACTTCAACCCGGCGTCGCTGATCTTCGCCGCCCTTCTGCTGCTGTCATCGAAAGAAGAACCCGCTTCACGCAAGGGGAAAACTCAGCACTGGGTGCTCCGTCCACGCACGACACGCTTCGTGTGGGCGGTCCTCGTGTGTGACCTACTCCTCCTGCCGAGCGTCGTCTTTTTGTTCGTTGCCTGCCGTGAGATGAAGTCGCTCCTCACGACATATGTTCCCGAGACGCGCGTCCAGTGCGGGTTCCCCCTCCCTGGGGGTAGGGGGAACCCTACCCACACTGGAGCCGAACCCTGGGGAGATTGCGATCTCGGAGCGTGTCACGCTTAGTTTGGGAGCGTGTCACGCTTAGTTTGGGAGCGTGTCACGCTTAGTTCTGATTGCAGTGTCACGCATGCAAGGACAGAGCCTCCTCTCTGCATGGGACTTTGGCCCCAGCGCGCCACCGCCATGGAGAGTGTCAGCGAATGCTGCTCGCCTCTGGAAGCGGCTCAGGCAGCGTGTTAACGTCCTGAGGCGGCTCAGGCAGATTAAGGCAACGAGTAAGGAACGAGTGAGGCGCACGGTTGACCTTTGGCGGGCAGAACAAAGGCGCATTGACATTGAGAGAGAGAACACCGCTATCCATCTCCAGCTGACAAGATCGTGGAGAATAGCAAGGAAGCTTGAAAAAAGGTTGGTGACTCTTACGAGGCAGCGGCCGTGGGATAAAGACGACCTAAGTGGCTGAGCGTGTCACGCTAAGTTCTAATGGCAGTGTCACGCATGGACCGCATGAACGCAGATGGGTCGCCTCGGGGCTTGATGAGATCGTTCTTGGCACAGAGGACGACCGCGAGTGCCTCGAGTACTTGTTGCACGGCCGCACCGGAGACTTGCCGCGGCGGTGGCCCAACGGAGTGATGGACGAGGGCCGACCCGCCGGCCTCTCGCTCGACGACTTTGTGGCGCACCCGCACTCGCGCCTCGCCGGCCTCTCCCCCGCCCACGTCGCGGCGCTCCGCCTCTACACGTGCAACTGCTTCCGGTCGCTCAACGGCCCGCTGCGGCGCCATGTCGACGGGATACCCTACCCCTTCCCCGTCACGCTTCTCCTCATCGCCGAGGCGCGCCTGCCCGCCGCAAAGCCTAATTCATCCACGCATTAGCCACCCATCCTCCTTCTCGCCAAGGCGATCCGCCTGCTGCGGGCCGTCGGCGCAGCGAGATCCGACGCAAACGAGCCGATGGACGTGTGGCGAGGCATGAAGGCACCGCACTCGCCCCCGAGGAACCCTAGCCCCGCCGCCTCGGCTCTCCCGCCTCTGCTCAGCCCCCCCCCCCCCCGCTCGAAGAATTTGGAGCTGACCGAAGGATTCGCAACCAAGGGCGGCACCGAGGTCGCGCCGATGTCGACAACGACTGACCTCCGCGTCGCGGTGTCGTACAGCGTCGGCTTCAGCCCCGCCGGCGCGAGCCGCGCGCTGCTCTTCAAGCTGCGCGCCGAGTCCTTCATGGACCGAGGCGCCGGCACATGCCGTGTGGCGTCCCTCTCGTGCTGGTCGGCTCGGCTCACCTCCGGCTCCCCTCGGGCTCCCCTCGACCTCCAGGCGCCGACCTCACTTTCCTCTCCTGCTTCCCCGGCGAGGCGGAGATGTGCTTCCCGCCCCTCACCTACCTCGCCCCGTCCGGGAGGCGCGAGGTCTTTGTCGTCGAGGGCGTCGAGTTCGAGGTCATCGAGGTGGAGCCAAAGTTTGGCAGCTAGCGCCCCTTTAGAGTGTGGTGAGGCCCGGGCCAGTAACACGAGCCGTGTGGTGGCTTGGGGCATGGGGGGAAGAGCGGTCGCGGCAGAAGCGGCGGCGCGGCAGCACACATAGCCTAACCATATAGCAGCAGCGCGGCGGCGGCAGCAGTGGTTCAGTGTGGCCGTGTGGCGGCGCCGCGCCTTTTGCGCGCGCCGCGGCGGGGCGTGATTACTGTACGTGTACGTACTTGAAAAAGAGAGAACAGAGAAACCCCCCCCGATGGGAGGACCCGAGGGACGCCTCCTATCCCGTCACCTTAGCAGGCTTAGCACAGCACACTATCAAAGTAATATCGAGCCAGCAGCCACACACTAAAGCCGTACGATCTACGTCACTAGACTCTGGAGATGATAGAAAGTTGATACACCGCTGCGCGCTGGCAGAAATAAAGAAGAGTCATACATTCACGGACGACGCAAGTGGACGGCGGCCACTCCCCCCCCTCCTTCCTTGTTCTCAGCCTCCTCGCCGCCGGCCGATCCGCCGGTCGGGCCGCGGGTCCTACGGCGGGGCGCATGCTGCATGTGGGGGAAACTCTCACAGGGCGGTGGGGGCAAGGGCGGCTGAGTGGACCTGCTGGTACCAAGGCCGGTTTAGCTCCTCCTCCTGCGCCGCGTGCTCGGCCAGCAGCGCCGCGTGCTCCTCGCGCAACGCCTAAATGGAGACGGAGACAGGGGAAATGACCCGCCGGGCCAGCGCCGGAGACGCAATCACACTGTTCGAGACGCCTCGTGGGCCGCGCGCGCCTCCGCCGCCTGCCGCACCTCCTCCTTGGCGGCGGCGAGCTCTGCCCGCAGCCCCGCCACCTGTTCATGGCCGCCCATCAGCTCATCACGGAGCGAGGCGTGGCGCTGCACGCAGCCCCGCCCACCTGAGAAGAGAAGTGCTCTCGAGCTCGTCTTCAGCCTGGGGCACTCACTGCTGCTGCGCGGCGGCGTCTGCTGAGGGCAGTCGGTCGGTGGGGCTCTCTCGGTGGCTCTCTCTCTCTCGGCGTGCGCTCGTCTCTCGCTCTCTCCGCGAGTGCATCCGCGAGTCGAGAGGGACGTGTTGTGACTGCAGCCTCTCGTGCGCCGCCACCTCCGCCGCCACTGCATCTTGCACCGCACGCAAAGCCTCGTGCCGCCCCTCGGCCCGCTCGGCCCGCCGCACCGCCATAGCCTGCGCACCGCTGGACGCGTCAAAACGGACGCGGCTACATCTCGCCATACCTCCACTAGACCTCGCCTCGTTGACGGCGGCCAGCTCCGCCTGCGCCACTCGCGCTTGGATCGACACCTCCGCCGCCGCCGCCGCCGCACGAGCCTCGCCCAGCTCCCTCGTCGCCGCTCCCAGACTCGCCGCCGCCGCACGCAGCTCAGCACGCAACAGCGCCGCCTCCGCCGCCGCTGCCTCCGCCGCCGCCTCCGCCGCCTCCACCGCGCCCGCCGCCGCCTCGCCCGCCGCCGCCGCCCCGCCTGCCGCCGCCACCGCGTCCGCCGTCGCCGCCTCAACGGCCGCCGCCGCCACCCCATATGCGGCCGCCACAGCGACCGCCGCCGATGACCGCAGCGCCGCTGACATCGCCTCAGCGAA
>NW_005201349.1:263158-275095 GCF_000372725.1 Emiliania huxleyi CCMP1516 | reverse complement strand
GGGGGGCGGGGCGGGTGAGCAACTTGTAGGGGCCGAAGGAATTCAATTAGGGCGCGGTACTGGGTACAGTTACCACCCCGCCGGACATGAAGTGTAACAAGCGGCCGCGAGAGGTTTACCGGGCGGGCGCGGCGGGAACTGACCCCCTTGAAAAGCGCGGGGTGTCCCCTCGACGATAAAGGGAAGCGGGCCTTGCCGGCGGGGGGGAATTAAGTGGCAGTGTCCGGCGGGAGCGGTGGGAGGAGGCGGCCGCACCTCGGCGCGGCGGCGGCGGCAGCCCCTCGTTGCTGCGCAACTCCTGTCAGTGTCGGGGCCGCGCCGTGGACGCGTCGCGGATGCGTCGCGGAGAGGGGCGGAGGGCTATGCTGATGGCGGAGATGATGGCGCAGGGCTCGCATACACATGTATATGGCGCTGGGCGGTGGGGCCGGCGGCGGCGGCGCCACCTCGTACGCCGCGTTGACCCGCGAAAAGTCGTCGTGGATCCGCTGTCGTAGCCGGACGGGCGTCGAGGCGGTGACGAGGCTGTCGGGGTGGCGTGCCTGGCGCCCACAGCGGCGAGGGCTTTGCTTTGGGCGTGTCATGGAGGAGAGGCGCCGAAGGAGAAAGGAGGAAGAGAGGGCCAGAGGACAGGCGCGCCTTGGTAAGCCGGTGGTAGGCGCTTTTGATGGCCGCAATGTCGCCGGCGGAGGAGTGGTCGAGGCCGAGCAGCACGAACGGGTCCGTCGATGCCGGAAGCGGAGGCGGAATGCTGCGGGCGTTCTGCTCGCCACCGCCACCGCCGCCGTCCGCCTCGCACACGGCCGCGGAGCCCGCGCGCAAAGCGCTAGGCGGTAGGCGCCACGCGCGCGGCGGAGTGAGGCTGGAGGCGGCGAGCACGAGCCACATGAGTCAGTGTTGGGGAGACACCCGACAACAACCGGCTCAGCAGTGCGTTTTCAATTCCACGGCTTCTGCGGTTGTTGGCGCTGGCCGGCTCGCCCGCTGAGAATTCTACGAATACAAGCCCCTCTCACAGCAGACTGGCACGAACTAGCACCACAAAAGGCACAGCAGACAACGGCCCCTTATGGGCCGTCGAAGAGGCCGTCATACTCCTCCGGCCTCGCCCCCCCTTCCCAACCCTCCCCTGGCTCAGGCTCCTCATCCTCGCGGCGCGCAGTGCGCACCCCGCCCCGCGAAGACGAACCCTTCCGCCGGCGTGCCTCGCGGGACTGCCGCCCGCTGCCGCCGCCCTTCCCCCCCTCCGCTGCCCGCGCCGCCTTCTCCGCCGCCCGCGCGGCCGCCTTCGCCTCCTCCGCCGCTAACAGCGCCTCCCTCCGCGTGACCCCTATGTATGGGCCCCTTGCTTGCGCATCCAGGAGAGGTCGCGCGAGCGACCTATCCAGGGGTTACTCGGATACGGTAGCCGCTGCGCAGCTCCGAGTAGTCGCCAACGCCCCCCCCCAAATAGCCCTCCAAGCAAGCATCGCAGACCCACTCGCCTAGCTGAGAGATCTGAAGCCCATAGGCATCAGAACCCTCGCCGCGCCGCATCTCCTCCTCCGCCGCCTCCATCTCCTCTCGCGACCAGCCCCCCAGCTCCGACCAGCCCTCACGCATCGCCCGGCGCCAGAGCCAAGGCTCCACGTCGTACTCCTTGTAAAAGTTCTCAAAGCAATCCTGACACTCGAGGCCTGGGCCTCGAGCGTCCTCCGCGGAGACGGGGTTCTGTTTTCCTTTTTGTTTGCCGGAAAACCTCGTACAGGCCAAGCGCTCGGCCGTTGAGGGGGACGAGACCACGAGACGGCGCTGGCGGAGGCGTTGGCCAAGAGGCGCGCGGCCACTGCCGCTACGATGGCCAAGGCTTGGCCTGAACAAGCTTTTCCGGCAAACAGAAAGGAAAACAGAGGGTCCCCAGCACTTTGCGTTTCCGGAAATTTCCAGGGAAAACAGAGGGTGTTTGGTGCTCCATTCTGGAAACTCGCGAGTTTCCCTGAGTCTGAGTGAGAGCTGGTCTGGGCACTGGGGCAAAATCTGAGGCAAAATTGAGGAAATCGACAAAATACCCAGGCGGTCGCAGGGTAATTTCCAGGTTTACACGGGTTCTCCGCAAAATTCCTGGCATTTTGCCGATTTGGCCTAAAATTTGGCTGATTTTGGGCCCAAACCAGCCTAAGACTCGGCTCAGAGCCCAAAATTTGACGATTTCCACGGAGTTTTCCCGGGAAAATAGAGAGGAAAAGAGAGGGTGTTGTAGAGAAAAAAGGAAAGGAAAAAACAGACGGGGTGCGAGAGGAAAAGCTTGTTCAGCCTAAGCCAAGGCGGCTGCTGCCAGGATGGCGGCGGAGGCGGCCTGGCGCTCGTAGGGAGCTGCTGAGGGTCTCTGGGGGCTGTGGCGCCGTCTGAGAGAGATTTTTATGTACATGCATGCGTCCGCACGCTAGTCGCGCGCCGAGCTCTGCGCGTTCCTTGTGTGTGAGGTCGAACAGGGGTGGGGCGCAGAGTCGTTTCTTGGTTCGCTTTCAGAAGCTCGGAGGCAAGCAAGCAGGAGGTAGGTAGAAGCAGGAGCAATTGCTCCGAGAAAAAAGAAATAATGCCCGCGCAATCAAGGCTCGAGCAGGAGAGCTAGCGCAATCAACCGCGCCAAACCTAGGGTATGCTCTTAACGCTCGCCGCCGCCGCGACGGCGCTCGTCTCCTTGCCTCGCGCGCCACTCGCCACCCTCCCGGTCCCGCGCGCCGCCGTCTCCATGAACGCCGACTCGTGGGAGAACGAGCTTCGGCAGGGCCTCCGCGCGGCGCAGTCAAACGGCATCGCCTTTGGCAAAGCGAGGCCGGTGCTCGGCAGTGTGGAGGGGGCGTGGGTGCTGCTCTTCAACGCGCAGCAGCCGGACGAGGGCGTCTACACGCTCCAGGGCGGCGCCGGGTTCGCCACCGGCCGCGCCGGCGCCGGTCCCGGCCGGCGGACCTACCTCGTCGGCTTTAGCGAGAAGGACGACGCCGAGAGCTTTGTCGCCCTTCTCGAGGCGCGGGCGCTGGCCCCGAGAGCGTCCACCCGCGCCGAGAGAGCCGCATCATCGACGAGCACCCCCCCCCCCCCACCCTCAGGCGGAGACCTTCGACGTCGCCTCCCCGTCGCTGTGGAGCTCGCCGCAGCTGCAGCAGTTTTGCGACGCGGCAAACTTCGACCTCGCGCTGGTTCCGGCGGGGGCGATGCTCTTCCCGCCCTCCCAGAACGTGTACGACCACGCCGCCTTCGAGGAGGCGGGCCTAGGCCCACCTCCGGGCAGCCGCATCGGTATGGAGGGCCCTCCGAGGTGCGTGGGAGATGCGAGAGAGACAGGGCAGAGACAGGGCCTCTCCCAGCAGCCGCCGCCGCCGCCAGCCGCCGCCGCCCCAGACACCCGCCGAGACACTCCCGAGACCGCTCCTGCAGCCAGACTCCCCTTGCTCAAGCGTGGCAGTCGCGGGGCAGACTCCCCTCGCCCCCTCTGCCCTCGCCCGCCCACCCAGCCCTTCGCCCCTCCCCCCCGCCTCTCCCCCTCGGCCCTCCCCCTCAAGCTCGCCCTTCCCCCCGCCGACCAGGTCGCCCGAGTGGAGTGCGGAGGAGCGCGCCCGCAAGCGATCGCGCAGAGAGAGCGAGGAGGCGGCGCGGCTCGAGAAGCTAAGGCAGCAGCTCGAGGCGCGCTGGGAGGGGGAGGACGCCTGATCTCGGACAATCTCGGACGATCTCGGCGGGGCCGCGGGAGGAAGAGGAGGGGGAGGAGGACCGACGGCGCGGCCCGGTCGTCCACACGCCGGCCGGCTTTGGAGGAGGCGACGGCTGCGCCACCCCGCCTCCTCCCTCCCTCGGCCCAATGTCCCTCCCTGGCAGCGGCGGCCGGCGTGCTATTCCTGGCGTGGCTGGGCGGGGCGGGGCTCAGAGGGGCCCGCTTGCGGAGGGCGGCCCCCTTCCTGGGCGCCGCGGACGGGAGCGTAAGGGGCGGGCAGGGGCGGAAGGTCAGTCGGAGTGAGGGGCGGGGGAGTCTGGGCCATGTTGGAGAGTGGAGAACCGGGAAGCTGCCGGGGGGGTGCTGCCGCCACGAGCGTGCGTGTCAGACGTGTGAGGCGAAGGCTAACATCTCTTTGTCGTTCATATTTCATGCAAATTGTTGACATACCAACACAGAAAACGCACAAGAGTGAACGCAAGTCGCAAGAGCACACCCGCAGAGGGTTGATGCACCGGTTCGTGTTGTGATTTCACCGCAATATAAGCAATAAGGAAACAGCGAATGCCGAATCGATTTCACTTTCACTTTCACTTCACATTTCATGAGAGAGAGATTTTTGAAGACCAACAAGAAATCACGACTCTCACAGAGATTTGGGCTCGGCAGCTTGTTAGCCCTCAGCCGAAGCTGCTAGCTGGGGCCCCGGTCCCGTAGCCGAGAGAGCCCGCGCCGATGAGTTCGACGCGGTCGGGGGGCCTTGCGGAGAGGCCAGCGAGGTGGCGATCGCTGTACTTCATGGTGCCCTCGGTGGGGCGGCTGACAAGCCAGAGGTCGATACTCTGGAGACGACCCATAGGATTCTTCATTTCATGTGAAACGAAATTTCACTTTTCCGAGCGAGTGTGAACGTGAATAAGGACGGATGCTCCCACCGAGTTCCGACACGTTGACACTTACTTCACACTTGCAAGTGTTGGCTCCACCAGCAGCAGCCAAGCGACGAAGGAGGCTGGAGATATTGGTCACGCTGAGCTGATGTGTTGCACTAGACCAATATGAATATCTTGGCGTGCTGTGGGCGAATACGGTGCCGATGGTGGGATGAACTCTCTCAGCAGTCGAGAGTCGACTCTCGACGCATTGGGAGGGCGGCCGCGGCGTTGTAGGGGCGGCGGCGAGCTCCCGGTTGCAAATACTCGCCTCACAGTCCAAGATGGCGGCTCGCGCCCCCGGCCGTGCGCTCTGGTGTGCCTCTCTAGTCCCGTATGCCACCCAGATACCGAGGGCGGCGCGCACTCTTCGACTTGGGCTATTATCGCCTCTTGGAGCACTTGGAGTGCAGTCATCAACCTCACATCCAGGGCCGGGGAGCTGAGGAGCGCACCCAGCGGGCCGGATGATCGGTATCGGGTTACGGCTCTGGGGGGGCGCGGGGGCCCCCGGAGGCACCGTGCGCCGCGCAACACGCTTCGTCCGGGAGGCGCGCGGCGCGACCCGCGTGCTGGCCCTCCCCAGAGGGCGCAGATTCGGCCCCCCAGGGTCAAAGAGGGCGGTTCTGACACCGCAAAGCGGTGCTTTCGTGGACCCCACGAGCTCGCGTTCATCCGATCAAAAATATTTATTTACCCGCAGTTTGCCTCAAGTGCTATCGAATGAGCATTTTCAGGCTAGAGTTCCATCTTCCAAATCATTCACTCTACCGTAATCAATACGCCGTAATCAATATTAATCTTGAAAAAGTCTAACGGAGCTCCGTGTTGCTCCCAGCGCCCTCCCCCTCGCTCCCTGCGGCCATGGTCGATGATCCTTGATGAAAAACGCTTCCTGAGGCTGCGCGTCTTGTCTTGTTTTATTGCACCAAGTGGGACGGCCGTCCCGAGTTTTGCCTAAGCCTGCCTATATGGGGCCTAGAGAACTTAGCCAAAGTTGAATATAGATTAGCCTGAACTCAGGCAAACCAGGCCCGGCCCAACTCGGCGCATTTGCTCCCGCTTGGGGCAGGGCAAGTTGTTGTCCCCGCTCCGTGCCCACCGGGCGCGTGCCGTGGTGATGGATGTCGACGGTCCAATCGGGAATGGATTGTGCGTGACATTGGCGCATTGTCTGGTCTCCGTTCCTCTCCTGAGTTTTTTGGCCGCCTCGGTGCCCAGACTCGTGCAGCTGTGGTGGTGCCGGTGTGATTGGGAGCAGAGACCATTCAGGCGAGGGGGCAGGCTCAGCAGTGCCCTTGTGGCCATCTTGGTCTCGACGGCAAGTGCGCAGGCGCCGCCTTCAACGCCGCCACCACCGTCGCCACCACCCACGTTGCCGCCTCCGTCACTGCCTCCGCCTGAGGGCCCCTCCCCTCCGGTCGCGCCCGATCAAGACAGGGTCGAAAGCACCTTCCTCATAAGGTGCTACTACTTCTCTCTATGTCAAGAAGAACACGCTTATCTGATGCCTCCTGGTGTCTGTGAGACTTCTCATGCTTGCCCACCGTCACCGCCTCCGCGTCCCTCGCCGCCCTTGCTGCCGCCGCCCTTGTCGCCTCCGCCCTTGCTGCCGCCTCTCTCGCCACCGCCGCTCCCGCTGCCGCCGCCCTCCCCTTCACCGCCACCCAGCCCTCTGCCCTCGCCTCCACCGCCGCCCAGCCCTCCGCCCTCGCAGCCCTCACCTCCACCGCCGCCCAGCCCTCCGCCGTCGCCGCCGCGGCCCTCATCGCCTCCGCCATCACCACCGCCACCCTCTCCGCCACCGCCAGCACATCCCCCGCCCGTGCCTCCGCCTCCGCCCTCGCCGCCTCAGCCCTCGCCACCACCACCTTCGCCGCCCCCACCCGCAGATCCGCCACCCCTGCCTCCGCCACCGCCATCATCACCACCACCCTCTCCGCGGCCGCCATCACATCCCCCGCCCTTGCCTCCGCCTCCGCCTCCGCCGCCTCCGCCCTCATCGCCGCCTCCAAGCCCGACGCCGTCCCCACCGCCGTATCGGGTACTTGAGGAGAAGCTGCTGAACGAGACAATATATGTCACACATAACAAACGCTACGAGCTGTACATGGCGGCTCCCAGCTCTGATGAACCCGCAGCACAAAGCGGGGGACAGCGCCGGCGGCGGCTCAGCGTCTACGAAGAGGCAAGATTGGGAGACGCCTTCATCTTTACCCAAGAGCCATCGTGCGACACGGCTCATCGCCTCCCCATGTGCTGGTATTCACATTCGACAAGGGAGGACGCCCGCGGTGCGGACCTCTGGTTCACACACACGCCATGCAATGGCGGGATCCTCCATATGTACAAGGATGAATACCTGGGCACCGAGATACAGCTCATGATCCCAGACTTTGCACCGGAGAACAGCACTTACAAGATGTGCTGGTTAAGGCTTGGCGCGCCAGATAACGTAACAACGACAAACGACGACCACATACATGTAAGTCCAAAGTCGCGTGCGAGGAACCGCCGCCTGTCTGAAGCAAACGGAACACCTCCACCTGGAAGGCGCCCGGAACCCGAGCAAATTGTAGTCAACCTGGATAGCAGCTGGGCAAACGCAACCTTCGAGATGTTGCATGGTGTAGAGAAAATATCCCTTAGCGACCTGGACAGTAGATGGGCAAACGCAACCGCAGATATGACAAGCGTGAAGGCGGTGGTAGTTTACGAGCCGCCCTCTGCACCTCCGCCCTCGCCGCCCTCGCCGCCGCCCGCGCCACCGCCTTCTCCACAACCGCCGCCCCTGCCCCCGCCGTTACCCACGCCGCCACCACCATCGCCACCACAGCCCCCGCTGCCGCCACCCTCGCCGACGCCACCATCGAAGCCACCACCCTCGCCGCCGCCACCCTCGCAACCTCCCTTGCTGCCCTCACCCTCGCCGCCCCCACCCTCGCCTCCGCCCTCGCCGCCACCGCCCTTGCTGCCACCGCCCTCGCTGCCCCCACCCTCGCCGCCTTCGCCCTCGCCGCCTCCGCCCTCACCACCTCCGCCCTCGACGCCTCCGCCCTCACCGCCTCCGCCCTCGCCGCCGCCGCCGCTGCCTCCGCCCTCATCGCCGCCTCCAAGCCCGACGCCGTCCCCGCCCCCACCGCCGTATCGGGTACTTGAGGAGAAGCTACTGAACGAGACAATATATGTCACACATAACAAACGCTACGAGCTGTACATGGCGGCTCCCAGCTCTGATGAACCCGCAGCACAAAACCCCAAAACGGGCGAGGTTGTGGCTCCGCACGGCCTGGTAGGCCAGTCCTTTGACGGCGATGGCATCGCGGTCGATGGCAAGAAGGACCAATGTGCGCGCCCCTCGCTCTAGCTACCCCTCGCCCCCGGCCGTTTTGACGCGCAGCTTGCTGTGCACTGCAGACCGAGAGCTGTGGTGGCGGCAGACCTCCTTCAAGGCCAACGAAATCACGACTGAGGCGCAAGCCGAAGGCGCGATCGAGGGCTCCGGTGACGACTACAAGGTGGCGGACTTATTCAGCACCGACTTCAAATACAGCCGCTTCGCCGCTCGCAAGGCGCCGACGCGCAACATCTCAGCGCTCTCAGGCGTCAAGCGTGTACTGGCGAACGCTGGACGCGCCGCTTGGAAGAGCAGCATGGCGGGAGCGTTTGCCGACAACTCATGGGAGGCTGGACGTGGAGTAGCAGCCCAAGCTCGCGCATTTCCTCGCTCAAGACCCGGGTCCTGAGGGGATTTGTGGAGGAGGAGTGAGGGGTGTGGGTGGCTTACACGAGACTTCAGCCAAGCCCGCGGCGCCCAGCCAGCAGTCAAGTTAGCAGCCAAAGCGACGGCGAAGTGTCAGCGACAGACGACCAAGTGATCTGTACTGCATGAGCATGTGTGTACTGTTGTACGAGAGTGTTGTACGTTACGCGGCTTGTTGTATGTTGACTCACAGCCCTATGGTCCGACACATCTAAAGTGAAAGGGTGGGGTAGGGGAGGGAGTAAAGCTGTACTCTTGAGGGAAACATTGGACCGTCAGGCCCCGTAAGGGGGCCAACGCCCGAGAGCGTGAGCCGTGTCCTGTGTCCAAACCGTGCGAGCGAGACCCCCCGAGACGCGAGAGCCGAGACCCGCACGGGCCACGGGGCTCGGGGGGCCCCTCGCAGCCCTCTCTCGCTCCGCTCTCGGCCTCGGCACGCGACGGCCGCCGACGCGGCGTGGGCCGCGACCCGCCGAGCCGCGTGCCGTGTGCGCGGGTGCCGGGGGTGGACCCGCTCACGCGCCGCAAAAGTGGGAGACGCCGCCGGCAGGCGGGCACACACCACAGCTCGACGGCTGTAGTGTTAGTGTAGGGTAATATAGAGGTACACACCGCGCACGTAGTGCGTATCGCTGCCGGCACAGATCGAGAGACGTCGGGTCGTCGGGGAAATGGGCTGCTGCGTGCTCGGCCCACCCGCCACCGGGCCCGCGTCGTGGCTACGCCGTCGGCAAGACCGATCGCGCGGGAGGAGTGCAAGCGCGCTAGAAGCCAGACGCAAAGGTTTCGCGGACGCGAGCCAGGAAGGCGGCGCGCTCCTACCGAAATCACCCGAGATCACCCGAGATGGCGGCAGATCATCTGAGATTCACCACCCGGACCGGCCGAGAGACCGTGCCGAGGTCGACAGAGAGTGCTGGGCGAGGGGAGGGTCGGCGCTCTCGCCTGCCCGCTGGTCGAGTCGATCGCGTAGAGCCCGAGCCAGAGGCAGGTGCAGTCAGGCGCAAAGGCCCCGTGCCGGATGGCGGTGGCGATGCAGTTGCGGCCGTTGTCGCCCGCCAGGAAGGCGATGTGCTGCGGCGCTCCGTACGTGGAGACGGCGGCGACGCGCTTCACGTTGGTCAGTAGCGGCCTGAGCCCGGTGCTGCTCGCGCCCTCGCCCGCCGCGTCGCAGCCGGTCGGAGGGAACTCCCACGCGCCGATTGCACCTGCCGTGCTGCTGCCTGGCTGGAAGGTGCGATCGAAGAAGCCCTTGAGGGCAGCGGGCACGTTGAACCACCATGTCGGGTACACAAAGACGACCGAGTCGCACCACGAGAGGTCCGTCAGGGCGCGCCGCACGTCGCTCGCTAGCCGCTCGGGACGCGTCGTCTCAAAGTAGGCGGCGCGCTCGCTCGCCGTCAGCTTGACGCCATAGTTCTGGTCGTAGAGCGAGATCCTGCGCAGCTCGTGGCCACCCGCCCTGGCTCCCTCCTCCACCGCCGCCGCGAGCGCCGACGAGTACGACGAGGCGAGCGGGTGAGCGTGCACGAGCAGCATCTTTCGCTTCGGCGAGCCGTCCTCGGGCGGCGGAGGCGGGACGTGCGAGGTGATGCCGTTGAGCTTGGTGGCGAGCCAGCGACTCGCGGGGTTCCAGAGGAGAGAGGATGCCAGGGTGTCCCCGTGGGGGGGGGGGGGGGGGGGATAGAGAGAGAGATTTTTTGTGTCAGGGGGGTGTCCGGGAGGGTTGACGCGGCGCCCCGCTAGGCACCCCCCCTCTCTCTACCTTGTTCGTCATTGATCTGGTTCAGCGCCGTTCTCCTTACTGTGCCGTACGAAAGTGTGAACAGGTTGGAGCAGCAGCTCCTGAGCACGGCGCCGCAGGCGCCTGTTTGTTGATAGGTCCAGGTGATAAGCCCTGGATGGGCAATGCATACGCCTAGTCGGGCCTCAGATCGCCCGACCGCGTCCCGGTGCTCTGTGGTCGGATTTGTGACGCCGCTGCACCGCCCCGCGGCCGGGGGCCCTCCGGAGGCCGAGGATGGCCGTGGCGGACCGGGACGAGCTCTGGGAGGTTCAGTGTCAGTGAGTATATTGTAGAGACTGACCATGTGCACAATATCTTGACTGAGAGCTAAGCCAGGGGAGGCGATGCCGGGGCCGTACAGCAGCTTGATGGTGCTTCGCCGGCGTGCCGTCCCGGAGCGCCGGTGCCGGACGGACGGTCCGTGGCACCGTGGCAAAATCGGGGAACTCCAACGTTTTTTTCTCAAGAGTCACGGCTGCCACCACAAACAACTCCAACGTTTGAAATACTTACGCGGCCTCCTCCTCGCACCCCCGCTTGGTTCCTCCAGCCGCGAAATGGCCCTTTCGGCCTGGCTGAACGGGGTGACATGTCGTAACATGTTCACATCTTTCTCGCAACATGACACAACCCGAGAGATCACAACCCGTGATCCGGCATGACCGCATGCCTCGACATGGCGACGGGCCGAATTTGTTTTTGCCGAATATGTGCGGCCATGCGAGGCATTGGGAGCGGCATGCATGTCAAGAAGAAGACTCTCTCTCTGCATGTCGAGAATGCACATGCATGCACCGTGTCCAGCGTGCAGAAAGTCGTCCGGACACTCCAAATACTCAATTCTGGAGGCTCCTCTGAAAGGAATTCACGCCGGTAGTAGGTAGGTAGGTAGGTAGGTAGGTAGAAAGGTGAAGAACAGCCAGGCTCGGACTGGACACCAACGCGGTATGGGTGGACGCTAGACAGATGATGACGGCACGCACGAGCGACACACAGACACAAACAGGCTCACAAGACACACAGCCAGCGGGCTGCCACACACCCTGAGTTGGCGTACACATAACTCAAGGCCATATCCTCCCTGTCGCCCCCCCCAGCACTCCACGGTGCCAAGAGAAACAAACAAGGGCACAACGACACAACAGACGACAGGAAGTGACATGCGAGGCTAGAGCAGGCTTGCTCTACCTCCAGCAATCTCTCCGGCCGGCGAGGCACGGACGAGACCGTGTGTGGGGTCTAAGTGAGGTGTCTATGGACGCTCTCCTCACGGGCTAGCTGCCTACTGCTAGCCCTGTCTCGCACTCACAGGCAGTGACAATTCAATGGGTGAGTGTTTGCGAGCAGAGGCGCGTGGGCTAAATCTAGGCCGCACGTCGTGGCACTATGACGAAGTAGACGTGCGGCCGCAGCGCGCCCGCCGCAGGCTCGGCGGTGCGCGCGTGTTAGCGACAAAGTTGCGGGTGGAGCCATGCCCGACTTTTCGAAGGTGAGGCCTCTGCGACGAGTGCCAGCCGCGCTGCGGAGCCACGCCCTTCGAGCCGCGTCCCGTCGGCACTGTCCCCGAGTGGTCCCGCCTTGGCGGCACACACTCTCGACCAGGACAGTTCCCGCCTCCCGGGAAACTTGTCCCGCCGCCGGGCCAACGGTTGACCGCCCTTGGTTGGTTTTCCAAGTACCAACGCCGAAAAATGCCCCCGACCCACTCGCCCCTGCATTTGCAAGAACAGGCGCAAAGAGGGCTCCCCGCCCCCCCATTTCCCCC
>NW_005201349.1:260722-263058 GCF_000372725.1 Emiliania huxleyi CCMP1516 | reverse complement strand
TTGAGGAGAAAATTTCGGTGCGGTCTAGGGTGAGGACGGCAACTGAGGATAAGAGGGTTTTGACGGCGAACTTTGTGCCTTCGATTGTAGCATTTTCGAGGGTGGCGGCAAAGGAATTCTGTGGAGGCGATGGTGGTGACTGCGTGGGTAACGCCGTGGGCAGGGGCGGCGTTTGTGGATAAGACAGTGGCGCAGCCGGCGATGGGGGCGGCGAGAGCGGAGGTGCAGAGAGCGGCTCGAGAGCGAGAGACGAGACGTCACAGAGAGAGAGAGAGAGAGAGAGAGAGTGCCGAGAGAGAGAGAGTGCAGAGAGAGAGAGAGCAGAGAGAGAGAGATTGAAAATGGCGACAACAGTGCCGAGCAGCAGCAGCAGCACGCCCACGGCCCGAGCCAGAGCGAGGAGACGGAACGGCCGAGCCGACAACGGAGGCAGCGAGCAAAAAGGCAGCGCGGCGCGGCTCGCGCGCCGCGTGCGCCAAGCAGCCGAGGCTGCCGAGGAGGCCGAGGAGGCCGAGGAGGCCGAGGAGGCCGAGGAGGCCCCCCCCTCCCCCCCGGCGACTCGAACCGGAAGCCAGTCGACGCACGAACGGAACGCTCGCACATCACCGGATATGTCAACTCGCAGCAGCGAGGCAGCAGCTCATATACAGTGGACTTTACTCAAAGCAGCGCAGAAGCGCTCGCAGAGCGGTGCGCAGCGCCGCGCACGCCACGCCGCGGGCGGTCGGACGAGCGCAGCGTACGTCGGCCGCGAGCCGCGTCGCCAGCCGTCTCGCGAGATAGCGGCGCCACCACGTGCGCGCAGCAGCCGCCGCGGCAGAGACGAGCCGCGGCGACGTCCGCTAACTGCCATTGGCGGTTAATTTAAGAATTCTTCAACCCCGGGATTTCCCACCGCCTCTTCTCGAAAAAGAAAAATCTTGAATTGCCGCGAAATGGCCCTTTCGGCCTGCTTCACCGCCGCCTCGCGACGGCTGACGAGACAATGCGCCCTGCCTTTGCCGCTACGGCGGCACCTCTGCTCCTCGAGTGACGACGACATCCCCGGCCTCCGCCGCAACGCCTTCCGAAAGCCACCGGCGGACGGCGCCGTCGGCCCAGCCGCAAAGCGCAAGATTCTGGCACGCCAGAAGGCGATAGCGCTCGAGACGGCGCCGAAGACGGGTCCGATTGCGAGGGTCGCGCAGGTCTCGCTCCGGGTCGGTGCGCGGGAAGCTCTCGTCGACGATTACGTCGCGAGCGCCAAGTCTGCCTACGAGGCGCCGGCCGCCGCTCCGTGTACTTTGTTTATGGCGCTCTTGCGGCCTGTCGACGCGCCGCTCGCCCCGCCTGCCCCGTGCGCAGGGCCAGCCGGGCTTCCTCGGGGCTCTCCTCCTCTTCGACGGCCAGACGCGCGCGCAGTCGATCACTCTGTGGGAAAAGGAGGCGGGCCTGCGCCTCTCTCGCTCCTCGCGAGCCCCTCTCACAGTCCGGTCGCAGTCACGCCAGCAAGGATGGCCCGCCGTGGTCCAGTGTTGAGTCACGAGTGTCCAATCCCAGCCTCACGAGAGGAGAAGACCGAACAACGAGCGAGAGCGAACGAGCGAGAGAGGGAGGGAGCGAGGTGTGGCATGTCGGTCACTCAGGCCGACCCGCCCGTGCCTCTCTCTGCCCAGGAGTCGCTCGACGCCGCGGTGGGCACAGAGCGCTACGGCGCCTCCAGTGCCAGGTCGCCCAGCCTTGCAGGCGACACGTCCATGACGCGTCCGTGACGCCTCTCAGGCTCGGCCATGCAAAAGCTGGGCGCACGTGCAGCCCGTCACACGCCTGGTGGCGGCGGGCACTCGAACCACAAGCAGCATTGGAGTTAGGCTCCCACTTTGCCGAGCCCCCCGAGACACGGACTTGGGAGCTGGGTGCCGCCGCTGTCGTGTGCCCCAAACTCGAGGCTTTAGGAGCGAGACGAGCGGCGCGTCGGGTGAGCGGTAGGCGCGGCCACCTTTGTGCCCATGCAAGGCGGCCCCTCCATCTCCGTCGTGCAGCGATCGGTGTGCCGAGAGCAGCGCCCGAGAGAACCCGCGGACCGTCTGCCCGCCTCTGGCCACGCCCGCCTCTGGCCGTGGAGATGCGGGGGAGAGCCCGGCCATTGCCCCACATCCAATCCCGCGGTGCGGAGGAGTGGACGCTGTTTTGCCTTGCCTTGCCCGCCTCTCTCGCAGGTGCGGCCAACGTCGGTGCAGACGACCCCCGTCGAGATGGAGGCGCGAGAGTGAGTGTGGGGATGGGGCGCGAGAGTGAGAGTGGGGGTTGCGAGAGTCCACGAGCCCCGTCGAGATGTCCCCTGGGGGGGGGGGGGG
>NW_005201349.1:235628-248789 GCF_000372725.1 Emiliania huxleyi CCMP1516 | reverse complement strand
CGCGAACCTGGTGGCCGGTGGTGAGATCAAGAACGCAGCGTGGCGCTCCTCAGCGCAAGTCTCGGATAATCTCGCGGAGATCGGCGAGCTTGTGTTCGAAACGGCGACGAGACTCATAGCGCAAGGGCTGGCTACATCGACGCACCAGCGGCCGGTGATCTTCTTGGCGTCTGGCAGGACGAAGGATCGCTCGAGGCGGACGAACACGACGCGGAGGAGGAGGAGGAGGACGATGAAGAGGACAGAGAGGAGTGAGGCGACGCCCTCATGCCTGTTAATAATGGATCGCCTCTCAATTTGAACTCGGGCGGGGAGGAGGAAGGCGAGGCCCTCGTGCAGGTTTGCAAAGGCCCAGAAGAGAGGGATCACCATGAAAGTCGCGAGAGAAGTCGCGAGGATGGACCGCAGGTGCTCGAACTCCTCCTCCACCGCGTCCACGACGTACGAGAAGTGGGACGGAGGACCGTGCAGCGCGAGCCTACAGCGGAAGGTTCCAAGAACGTTCGGGGAAGGTGCTGCGCGGCGCGAGTGAGGGAGGGCCGTGCAGCACTAGCCGTGGCGCTAGCATCGAGATGAGCATCGAGCCCCAGCAGGAGAGGGAGGTCTGGAAGGTGCAAAACAGGATGAGGAACGGGAGGAGCAGCTCGGAGAAGTAGTGCGTGTTTCCTTGCCCCCCGTTGCCCAGCAGGACCTGCTCGCTGCAGTCGAGGATGTCGTCGCCGCTGGAGAGGTCGACACAGTTCAGGTCGAACGACTCGTTGGCCTGGTCGATCAGGAAGGAGACGGTGCAGCCGAGCAGCAGCGCCGAGAGCGTCGCGATGTTGTTGCTGTTCGAGATGTAGTAGACGAGCTCGCGCTCCCGGATCTGGAGCATGCGCTTCCGGTACTCGCGCTCGAGCTTGTCCTTGTCGGCAGAAAGCATGGCGATCGAGAGCTCCCTCGTATGCCCTTTTAGCTGTGCTCGACACAGCGTAGTCCTGAACGCCGTGATAAAGAATTCTCGTGCCTCGACTGGCAAACACACCGGCACTCCATCGGAGCCGCCTAAGCGACTCCGTTAATGCACTCTGCTCCGAGCGTGCACAATGCCGCTCTCCCCGCATGCTAGCTAGGCGGGAGAAGCCGCGAGAGCAAGGGATCGCAGCCGCCCCGGTGCCCCGCTTCCACCACACCCTTTCCGGTTCCGCGGTGAGCGATGACCGGGAGAAGGAGAACTCTCTATATACGCACTCGAACACACACTAAATAGCGCACTAAACTATCACTAAAGTTCATTCACACGCACTAAATTTAGACCCAGGCGCCCTCCCACACACAGAGAAAGAAAGAAAGAAAGAAAGAATTTAAAGAAAACAGAGAACACACACACACACACACACACACACACACACACACACACACACACACACACACAGAGGTCTCACACACACACCTCACACACGCTCACACACACACACACACCCTCCTCAGAAATTTTTTAGCACTTTTGCGGCCCGCCGCATTTGGACGGAGGCAGTCCAGGTAACCTCTTGCGACCCAGGTTCCGACCCTCTGCGTGGCCGACTCACACAGCGAGCCTTCCTGTCTCCGTGCTGCCGATTCATCGGTCGTGCTCAGTCAAGATATTGTAGAGACCGACCATATGCACAATATCTTGACTGAGAGCTAAGCCCAGTTCGACGATCGGCAGCCTCACCGCGGGTCGCGCCGCTGTGCAGCGAGAGCCAGGCTCGCCCGGCGATGGTGACCAGAGAGTGCTCAACAAATACCAGAAAAAATCAGGGAGCCTCAGAGAGTGCCACTGCCATCACCCAGGCCGCGGGAGCTGATCGGCTGCGCCGAGGACAGCTCCCTTGGTGTGCTCCGCGGCTCACCAGTGTGCGCCGCGGCGCCGTCCAGCCACTTTGGCGGCCAGCCACCGGTCGAGTTCTTCGACTCTGGAGGACAGAAAGGTACCGTCTGAAAGGTATTTTCATGCTCTATTGACTGGCGAAAAAATCCCCCGCCAAATGTTTTCACAGCGGGCGTGATTCACACCGAAGCATGAGTGAAGCATCGGGTCGCAAGAGGGTAAACAAGCCGATGATGCGTGCGGCGACTGTGCTTGGCGTGGAGCGCGGCGCGCGCCCGCTGCCACGCTGGAACGCTCCATCGCTGCTACGCTGGAACGCTCCATCGCTACTGGTCCGCTCGCTGCAAGCACAAGCTTGCCGCACGCGTGCAGGGCACAGGTGCGGGTGGCGACGACCTGACGGCCACAGTACGCTGCGTCGGGGCGTGTCAAGTAGCACACCCGCCTCATCACGATTCAGCTCGTGGTGGCCTTCGGCTCGGCCAGAGTGGCCTGGCCACGCGGCTTTCATCCTCACGGGCCTCTCGTTTGCCTCGCCCTCGGAGCTGTCGCTCCGATTGCTTGCGACCGCATCGTGCTCGTTTGCCTGCATATTTAACTATTACCATCCGATTGGCAAGACGCTGTGGCTGCCACTCCGTTGGAATGCCCTCTATCTGGCGCTCAATGCCTTCTACGCTTGCCGGCTGCTTTCCGAACGGTGTGTGAAGCTATCGGCGGAGGAGGAGCAGGGTACAGACAGATCTTCTCGCGCTCAATGAGTGCGGCCGACTTCCGCCGACTGTTTGCGCTCGGCCGCGAGGCTGCGGTGCGTGACATTGAAGACCGCGAGGTGATCACAAAGGGCATGCCCAACGACGTGCTGGTGCTGTTGCTCGACGGGACGGGCGTGATCCACCTGGGCGACGGCGTGACGATCGAGAGGACGGGTGGCCTCTTTGGCGAGGTCTCGTTTCTGCACGGCGAGCCTGCCTCGGCGACGGTGCGCCTGCAGCCGGCAAGCCGCTATATTTCGTGGCCGCGTGACGAGGTCTATGCGCGCTTGGGCTTGGGCGCGCAGCGTGGCCTCGAGCACGCGCTCTCACTCGAGGTGACGAAGCACCTCGCACAGACGTCTTCGCGGATGGTCGCGCTGTCGCACCCGGTGGAGTCGGCGGCCGCGTGGAGGGACGTGCAGGTCAGCCGCCTCCAGCGCGGCGGCAGCGTGGGTGGGCGAGCGCATAGCGAGGAACGGCCGTGACACGCGTGCATGAGTGGGATGAGGCTTTAACCTCAGGCTCAGCTCTGAGGAGACGGAGTGACGGGACGGCCGGCGTAAATAAAGCCGTACACTGGTCACCACACCACCACCAATCAACAACACCCACACCACCACCACAAAACTTTTGTTCAAAACCAGATTCGTGATTCCGCCGCGCGTCGCCGTCGGTTTGGACTGTGTTTGGGGGGATGGAGGGGTCCGGTGTGATGGTCGTTTATCACCCTCCTAGAGGGAGCGGACCCTGAGTTGAGGAAATCGGAGGACGCGACCCACGTCGCCACAGACGGTCCCGCGCCTCGCCGCTATGACGGGCACACGCCCCGCACCGTCCGCTGTGTGCCCGTCTTTGTCCGGAGTGAAAAGTCCAACGCGCTCGTCGGTGACGGCTTCCTCCAACCTGCGCCGCGCTCGGCGAACCTCGACAGCGCTTTCGGTGGCATGCAGCTCTTTGCGACAGAAGCCTGGAGAGCAGCTCCTCTGCTGCTCACACACTCTGCACAGTTGACATAGCCTACTGTGCGGCTGCCACAGCTGTGACAGCGATGGGCTCGCCCTCACTGGCCCTCAGTCACTTGTGCTGCGGCTTGTGTGAGCGACACTGCTCGGCGACTGCCGGCACACTGTGAGACCATGGGGGGGGAGGTAAAACCACGCTACCAGCGCTGGGTCACATCGGCCCCGAGGTCAGATCCATCTACTCTGTTGATGATAAGACTTGTCTACCGGCTGGAGCCGAGCAGGAGGGCCCAGCGCACAACCCCTGGTCAACTCAGGGTCCACACCCCGTATCACCCACTTACCGCCCCCGGCCGTGGTGGCCTCTCCAGACGCCGCCATTCATGATTTCAAATGTCATTAATTACATAGAGCCGAGAAATTAGAGTCTTAAGCCTTACTGCCGAGATGCCTTCTCTCCGCTCATCAAAACTCCCACACGCGCTTCGCCTTTGGTCGGCTCGCCGAACGGTTGTACGACACGAACGAGTCCGAGTCCCACACGGGCGCCTCCCGCGGCGCGCGTGACGCCGGGGTGGGGCCTTCGTCAGAGAGGCCTACATGGGGTCGCGCAGGCAAGCGTGAAGCGACACCGGGCGCATAGCTGCAACAGCCCTCTCTCGTCGGAGGGGCCGAAAGCGCTCGACGCCGCCGCGCTGCCCGCCGCGCTGCCCGCCGCGCTGCCAACCTCGCTGCCCACCCTCGTTCCGCCCCCGACCGTGTCGGCGGTAGGCGGCTCGAGCCCCTGCTGCGGTGGCTGTGGCGAGGCGCCGCCCGCTCCATTGCCCGCCAGCAGCCCGCCGCTCACTCCGTCCTAGGAGCGGCAGAGTCGCCCAAGTCACGGCAGCGGAGAGGAGCGAGTCCATCGAATGCTAGCGATGCGGAGGTGCGGAGTGTGGGGTGTGTTTGGAGATCCGAGGTGCGGAGCTCTGAGATGCGGAGTATGCATAGGAGGTGCACAGGTGTGCGGAGATGCCGGCGCCTTGACCTTTGCCCAATAGTCGAGGGTCGTGGGCGCCCCCCGCGACGGCACCTTCAACAACATCACCATCGGCGCTTTACGACATAGTACAACAATGGGGGGCGCCCGCCCCCCCGGCGAGAGGACCTGAAGCGCCCCCTGCAGCAAGTCCTCCGGCTCCGCCGCCGCCGCCACAATTATCGCCGCCGCCGCCACCCTCCCCCCTTCCCTCTCCTGGGCATTCGAGAGACGGCCCGCCGCTTGTGATTCCGCCGCCGCCTCGGACGCCGCCTCCGCCGCCTCGGCCGCCGCCTCCGCCGCCTCGGCCGCCGCCTCCGCCGCCTCGACCGCCGCCTCCGCCGCCTCCTCCTCCGCCGCCGCCTTGCCCGCCGCCCGCTGCAGGACGCGGCTGGGTGCCCACGAGTCCTGCCCAGTGCGGGAGCAGGGGGAGGTGCGGAGGGAGGGAGGGGGGGGGGGGGGGGCCTTAAAATGTGTTTTGAAAGGGGCCGTGGGGGGGGGGAAGGGGGGGGCTCCACCGGAGAGGCCCAAAGGAGGAGGAGTATCCGGTGCACCTCAAAAGGGGAGACGCACTTTGGGGGCGCCTCGCCTCCTCCCTTCCCCCCTCCAGCCCACGAGAAACCTCCAAGGGACGAGCTATCGGGGGGCGGAACAACCCGCGAAGGGGAAAAGAACCGCCGCGGAATCCGAAGGTAAGACGGCCCCGGCGGCCAATCAGGCCACCGGGGCGGAAGGGGCGGCGGCGGCGGCAAAGAAGGGGGCGGCGGCCAAGGCGGAAGCTGCGTGGGCGGCGGCGGCAACGGCAAAAGCGGCGGCGGCGGCGGCGGCAATGGCGGCGGGTCGCGAGGGCATGGGTCGTAGGGAGGAGTTCCGCAGAAGCGGCAACACTTCTTGCTGTCGGCGCCGCAGCCGAGACCGCCGTGGCTGCAGGTGCTGTCAAAGGCGCAGAGCGGCTGCGGCGCGGCGCATGAGCACTCGTGTGGGTCGACGGCCGAGCAGTCGAAGGGCGGCGGCGCCGGCGGCGACGGGCACGCTCGGAATTTTCCAGCAGTGTCCCCGCAGAAGCGACAGGTCGCGGTGCCGTCGGCGCCGCAGCCGAGGCCGTCAACGGACTGATCCATGCAGGATGGGTCGGCGAAGCAGCGGGGGGTCGAGCAGGAGCAGCTGGCCGCTTTCATGGGTGTAGAGCGCTGCTGGAGCGCCGCGCGCTCTAACACCGAGGCGCGCTGCCAAAAAAAGAGACAGCACCAGTAAGGACGGGGAGGGCCACGTGGTCGGACTCACCACCGAGGACGCAGACGGCAACAGGTTCGTCAAGTACCCGCCGGCGCCTAAGCCTTGCGGCGGCGACTAGTCGTGTGTGTGTGTGTGTGTCGGCACTCGATGCCATGCCGGTCGTTCACGCCCGGTCGGCGCTGCTACGGTATTGGGTATAGCTGACCCGCGTACTCCACCCTCTACTCTGCGGCCCCTCTCTCGAGATCCCTCGCATGTTTAGCTCCAAGGAGCAAAGCCAAGGTCAGTTAGAACGGCGGTTCTGGCGGCGGAGCAACCACCACGTCTCTCTACTCTCTCACCGCACGACGCCCCCTCCCCCCCCCCTCCCGCCACCGCACCCCCAATGCCGCACCCCACCCTCAAAACCTCGTGTAGTAGCTGTCGTGGCTCACCGCAACCTCCCGCTGCGGCAGCGTCCGCGCCGCGCCCGAGCGGAAGGGGGAGACCTCCGCCGCGTCCTCGAACGAGCTGCCCGCGGCGTCGCTGTGCCCGGTCGAGTTTCGCGTCACGCCGATGATCTCGTGGTGCTCGCGAAGCTGCGGCGGTGCGGCGGTGCGGCGGGACGTGAGGCTGCCGCTGCGTGTGTCGGGGGACGGGTCGCGAGTTTGGGAGTCAGTCAGTGATGTGGTGAGAGGCGGCGAGGTGGTGAGGTGGCGAGGTGGGTCAACGAGACGTGCGAATGAATGGTCACAGACCGCGGGGCTCGGGGCAGGGCACGGATGAGCCTGCGTGGCGATGCGCGAGAGATGAAAGGACTTGTGCCGCTTGCCGTCTCGCCCCTTTGCCTGCCGCACCATCCGCCGCGTGTTGCGGACGGCGATGAAGTTCCCTGCGATGGCGATGGCGACGACGGCCGCCGAGACCGAGGCGGCGCGGTTGCACACGTCCTCGGCACGGTCGCCGCCGTGGTTCTCGTCCTTGTAGTCGCACATCGTAAAGAGGAGCGACATAGCCGCGACGATGAGCGACAGCAACGAGATAATGTAGCATACGACGACGAGACTCATGCGCGAGCGCACCGCTACCGCCGCCACCTTTACGGCGGTCGTCATTGCTAGTCTCTCTGATGCGAGCATCAAGTGCGATGCAAACGCGACCACCGAAAGCGCTGAGACCATCCCGACCGTCGAGGCGACGACAAATGTTCCGGAGGTGAGCGGCATGTCTGACCACGGGAGCACGCCGAGGTTGTCGGCGCTGAAGGACGCAAAGGCAAAACCGAGGATGATGGCGGCCTGCTGCGAGTAGTTGGTACACTGTTCGAGCCAGAACTGCATTTCGCGCCACTGAAGGGAGGCGTCACGAAAGTGGCCCTCCTTTCGCATCCGCGTGGCCTCCTCTTGCAGCATGCTGCGAGCGTGTGAGCCCGTCGGGAAGCGAAAGAAAAAAGAAAAATCAGCGTGCTCATATGTCAGCGGATCGTCGGCTCGTCGAGGTTGGAGAAGATGAGGGGGGAACGAGGAGAGGGGTGTGGGCGGTCGGCGATGGGGTAAAGCAACAGGGCGTAGGTAGGTAGGCACACACACACGGTAGGTAGGAAGGTGAAGAACAGCCAGGCTCGGACTGGACGTATGGGGTAGTCGTCACCTTCCTGCCTCGAAAGGGCGGGGCTGTCCCGGAAAGTGAGAAACGCCGGGCAGCGTGGCGCACAACTGAACCCTCCCATACGTGTTTGTGCTCCTCCTTCGCTGTCCCATCTCCTCATCTCTTTCCCGCCTGGGCGGGGCGGTGGGCGGGCGCGCGGTGCAGTGCGGCGTGTGTGTGCGAGTGACTGCTACCAGGGACCATTGGCTTGTATTAACAACGAAGAGAAGACATCCTTATCAGCTGGTCGGCCGCCATTCGGGCCTCCCGGCCTGCTGCGGCGGCGCGGCCGGTTGAGGCCGGGCTCGGCCCGGCCCGCGACGGCTGGCCGCCGACGAGCGCGCTCGCGCTGCTCGTCAAAATAGCGGCGGTGGCGATTGCGGCGACGGTCGTTCAGTCGTACAGCGCTCAGTCGTCTGTCGTCTGTCGTCTGTTGTCGCATTTCGCACACGCGCGCGCCGCGCGACCCGCGTCGCTCCGCGAGGGCATGAGCCTTCCGCGATTCGATCCCGCAGCCAAAAGCTGCTCGCTCGCGGCCGACCTCCGCCATCGCGGCCGCAGCTGTTGAGCTCTCCAGAAGACGGGTGCCTCATATGCTGCCTCCCTGCGGATGCTGCCGGCGAGCCTGGCGGTCCGCTGTACTACAAGGAAGTGTTGACTCGATGCCCACTCGAATTCTTCTACCCCCACGACTCGGAGCGCGAATGTGACAGGACCATCGGGTCCTTCGGCCACCAAAGCGAGATCACCCGAGAGCAGCTGAGCCTGCCTCTGGCCTCGCCTCCCTCTCCTTCAGGCATTCGTCCCCCCCAACCGCGTCGAACTCATCGGCGCGGGCTCTCTCGGCTACGGGACCGGCCCCAGCTTCGGCTGAGGGCTGACAAGCTGCCGAGCCCAAATCTCTGTGACCGTCGTGATTTCTTGTTGGTCTTCAAAAATCTCTCTCTCTTAACAACGAAAGCTCTCTCAATAACAGCAAATAAAAACGAGGGCACCAACAAGCAGGAAGGAGGGCGCCAGGCCTGCGCCTGTATTAAGTGTTTTGCCTGTATTTAGCGCCTGCAGACGAACTTTGCGTGAGAGAGTCCCCTTGTTTGCTTGCAAGACTGACGGGCCCGCCAGTAACTGGGCCGTTAAGTCTTGAGAGTGTGCACGACGCGGTGCAATGGCGACCAGTGATTAAGTGGCTGTTTTTTTCTTTGCTGCGTCTAAGACGCCGTGAGAAAAATCGCGCAAAAAACGAGCTCGTGGACGACGGCTCAGCAACCAAGGTCTCGCGCTGCTTGGCGGCTCAGCCTCATGGACCTCCAATTCTCCTTTGACGAGGACAGGACTGCGCGGGAAGCCAAGTGCAGCTCTGTCTCACTGCCCGTCGTCAAGGCTGTGCGCCTGCGTACCCCACGACAGCGGCAACGCTCAGCCCGCGGTGTTGTGCTCCCTTGCTCACTGTGCGCCAGCATGAGCAGGAGGGCGCCAGGCCTGCGCCTGCAGACGATCTTTGAGTGAGAGATCCGCCTTGTTCCTGGGGGCCGTTGAGTCTTAAAGTGTGTGCACGACGCGGTGCACGAGGGCGATTTCTGGTTCCAGGACGCTTGTATCTGCATGCAGCGATGTGCTACATGCACCTGGAGATGAGAGGAGAGCGTAACTCCGTGCGGCGAGAGGGCCGGTGGCACCGTGATCGCGGCAAAGAGATGGAGAGCAGAGAGGCCAGAGCGTACGGGGGGGGGGGGGGGGGGGGGAGAGCGAGAGCGCGCGGCGCGGCGCGAAGACGGGAAGGATAGGCTCGCCCGCAGCGCTGCGTGGAATGCTTTTGTATCATTGAAATGGTTGACGAGATAACACCTCTACTTGACAGAACGCGCATGCATGGTTCGAGGCATTGCTTGAACGTACGAGCTAGCGCAGCTCTACGACGTACACACGACACCTAGGGTCCTAGCACCTACGAGCGCCCGCGGGGCGAGAGCCGAGGCCCGAGCGAGATGCGAGAGGACCGAGGTGGCAGGTGTGCAGGTCCAGGTGGCCTGAGAGAGACTCCTGTTCCTCGCGGGGCGCCGGAATCAGGTGTCTCGGCTTTCGATCGCTCGATTCTCGTATCTGTCTCGCTCGACGATATCTCGAGTCAAGCCTGCTCGAGAGACGAGAGCCGAGCGAGGCTATTCCCGGATCCCGCGCTCTAGATTTCCAGCTCCTCTGACACCTCCGCCTCCTCATCCAGTAATGCAGTGTGCGCGAGAGGCGGCGCAGCAGCAGCGTCGCCTCCGCCGTGCTGCTCCCCCGCCGCCCCTTCCTCCCTCCGCTCCGGCTCTCTGTCGACATGGCTTCCCGCGACACTGACGATGGTCTCGGCCGCCACCACCTTGTCCTGCACCAGCGCCGATACGCGAGCGTAGTCCTCCTCCGTCAGCGCTACCGCCCGGGCCTCGGTAGCGCTCCCCGCTGCGATCGCCCACTCAAAGTACGCCCGTCGCTTCTCCTCATCGCCGAGGGCATTCTCAGAGCCTGTGACGACGCCGTCGCCGTCGCGGTCGAGCAGGTGAGCAGACTGCCCTGGCTCCTCATCCTTCTGCGACTCGTCTTGCCGCCGCCGCCGCCACGGTCGTTGCCGACGCCCCTTCTCCGACGGGTCAGTCGACGCCTCGCTGCGCGCTGACCCTGGGGAGGAATAGCTGCGAGGGGAGTTGCTCCTCGACCTCGAGAAGCGCCCCTTCCCGAAGACGGTGCGGGACTTTCCGAGCGCTTTGATCTCGTTGACCGTCTTCCCCTCCAAGACCTCCGCTCCCATGTCGAGGTTCATCTCTCTCTCCAGCTCCGCCTTCTCGAGGCGCGTGACGCGAGCGTAGTCCTCATCCGTCAGCGCTGCAGCCCGCGCCTCGTGCGCGTTCTCCGCGGACATCGCACACTCAAAGGACGCCCGTCTCTTCTCCTCCTCTGTGGTTGGTATTCTGCCTCTCTCCCCATCGTCCGTGGCTGGGCCGGACTCGCTCGCCGCTCCGACCTGTTCGACAGCCGCGATGCGAGCGTAGTCCTCCTCTGTCAGCGCTACCGCCCGGGCCTCGGCGGCATTCTCTGACGCAATCGCCCACTCAAAGTACGCCCGTCGCTTCTCCTCATCGCCGAGGGCGTTCTCAGAGCCTGTGATGACGCCGTCGCCGTCGCGGTCGAGCGGGTGAGCGCCGGACGGAGCGGTGGTGGCAGCAGGGTCGGCCCCAGCCGACGGCATCCCGCTTCCCTGCTCCAGAACCGCGATGCGAGCGTAGTCCTCCTCAGTCACCGCGACGGCCCGCGCCTCGTGCGCGTTCCCGGTCGATATCGCCCACTCAAAGTACGCCCGTCGCTTCTCCTCCTCCTTGGTGTCGGCTACAGTCTGTGAACCTGCCTCAGACGCCGCCGCCCCGCCACCTAGCCGAGGGGCCAAGGGTGTGCATGTCTGTGCTGTGGAGCTTGGTCCGGTGGGTCGGTGGACGGTTGTGGTCTCTCCGTGCTTGGTTTTTCATTTTTGGCTTTGGGATCGTGGTGGTGGCTGGTGGCCGTGCGAGAGCCGCCGCCTCAGGGAATAGTCTGCGTCTGAGTTGCATCGGAGTATGTGCATGTGGTTTGTTATTATGTCAGTTGTGGAAAGGCCCACCCACGGTGCCTTCATGGCATAAATGCGAGTTGCGAGACACTCGACAGCGCGATGTGAACGCGTCACTACCGGCACGCCCGTAGCAGCAACACATTAGCATATCAACAACATAGAGCAGTCCCGTGGACCGATTTGCGTCATCCAATAGAGCCGTACTCAAGAGCCCGCTTGAGCCGTGTTCTAAATCGCGCTGTGGGCGATGCGAACCCCTTGGGGTACGAAGGGACACGGCCGCGCCGCGCCTCAGGGCAGGCTGAGCCAGCCGGCGGCGGCCGCAAGGAGGCCCGCCGCGGCTGCGGCGAGAGAGAGGCCGACCGCAGCGACGAGCCAGCTGCGGCGCCGCTGCTTCGCCCCGGAGTCGCCGAGCAAGCCGCCCCGGAGTCCCCGCTTGGCGTAGCCCTTTGCGTCCTCCTCCTCGCCGCAGGCCGCCGCCACGCCACCCGCCGCGCCGCCGCCGCGCCGCCGCACGCCGCCGCCCTGAGACCACTCCTCCGCCCCTCGCCGCTCGGCCGCCATCGCCTCCTCCTCCTCCTCGAGGTCGGCGACGTACCTGCGCACGTCCCACGCGAGCGCGCGCCGCTCGTCCCCGTCCGCCTTCTCCCACAGGGTCCGCATCTCGGCGGCGTCCTCGGCGCTCACCTTGACGAGCAAGTCGGACCAGACTGCGAGCAACTCCTCTCCGCTGGGCTGCCACAACTCAAAGCTCCGCTGCTCCTCGGCCTCCCCGTCGAGCAAGTAGCGGCGCACCGCTAGCAGCGAGCCCCACTGCTCTTCGGGCGGCAAGCCGTCGAGCTCGTCCTCGAGCGCTGGCAGGTCCGCCTCGTTGCACAACTCGCCCACCTCCACCCACAACTCGGCCAGCGCCTGCTCGCCAAGATAGGGCGGCTGCTCGCCCGCCAGCTCCTCGCCCGCCGCGGCCACGCGGCGCAGCTGCTGCCCAGGAGGCGCGCCCTCGGCCAAGCCCTCCTCCCCTCCCTCCGCCCCCAGCTCCTCGCCTCCCGACTCCAGCCACTCGAGGAGGTCGAGCAGCACGCGGCCCCGCTCCTGCACGTCCCTTTCAGAATGTGGGTCGCGCAGCTCTTCGAGCAGCTCCTGGAGCTCCTGCCGCGCGTCCACGTCCGAGTACAGCAGCTCGTTGTTTTCGGCGAGCGCCTCGGCGGCCTCGAGCATCTCGGACACCTCGCCCTCGCTGAAGGGCCGCTCCTCCGAGTCACTCAGCGGTGGCGTGGCGGTGGATTCGTCCGGAGCTCCGCTCATTGTGTTGGCGGGGGAGAGCATGCTTGTTCTTTTGTGAGCAGCGCGCGCGATTGATTTCTTGAAAGAAAGAAAAATCAGCTATCTCTCAATACAAGCGATCCGAAGAAAGAAAAAGCCGTATTTAGCAAGCCAGGATTCTCGCCGGCCGGTCTTGTCGATGAGGTTCAGCTCCTCGCCGACGCTGCGACGCCTCCCGGCCCAATCGCGGCCTCTCGGAGTCTCTCTCCTGTCTCAATCGCGGAGACGCTGCTCGAGAGCATCCACCTCCGCCTCCGCCTCCGCCTCTGCCACCGCCTCCTCCTCTGCCACCGCCTCCTCCGTGAGCTTCCGTGAGCGTGACATCTGCGCGCCAAAGTGGCCGCGGGGTGACCAGCACTCAGACGCGGAGCTTGGCACTCTCGCCGAGCTGCACTGCGCTCGCGGCGCGAGGGTGAGGGAGTATGAGGTCCTTGCGGTCGTCGAGACGGACAAGGTGAGCGTCGACATAAAGGCTCCAGCAGACGGAGTCGTCCTGCAGGTGTATGTGGCGGAGGGCGAGGTGGTGATGGAGCGACAGCCCGTCTTTCGGCTGAGAGAAGAGGCGGAGCCTGGCGCGGACGAGCAGGCCGCCGGGCGGGAGTGGGCACGGCGGTACGCAAAGAGGCGGGAGGACGAGGTGTGCACTCGCCTCCTCCTCTCCTCGCCTCTTCTCTCTCCTCTCCTCCTCCTCTCCTCTCCTCCTCCTCTCCTCCTAATCCTCCTCCTCCTCCTCTCCTCCTCTCCTCCCCTCCTCCCCTCCTCCCCTCCTCCCCTCCCCTCCTACTACCCTCGTACACCCTTTGGGG
>NW_005201349.1:189480-235528 GCF_000372725.1 Emiliania huxleyi CCMP1516 | reverse complement strand
ACTTTGAGTGGGCGATTGCGTCAGAGAATGCCGCCGAGGCCCGGGCGGTAGCGCTGACAGAGGAGGACTACGCTCGCATCGCGGCTGTCGAACAGGTCGGAGCGGCGAGCGAGTCCGGCCCAGCCACGGACGATGGGGAGAGAGGCAGAATACCAACCACAGAGGAGGAGAAGAGACGGGCGTCCTTTGAGTGTGCGATGTCCGCGGAGAACGCGCACGAGGCGCGGGCTGCAGCGCTGACGGATGAGGACTACGCTCGCGTCACGCGCCTCGAGAAGGCGGAGCTGGAGAGAGAGATGAACCTCGACATGGGAGCGGAGGTCTTGGAGGGGAAGACGGTCAACGAGATCAAAGCGCTCGGAAAGTCCCGCACCGTCTTCGGGAAGGGGCGCTTCTCGAGGTCGAGGAGCAACTCCCCTCGCAGCTATTCCTCCCCAGGGTCAGCGCGCAGCGAGGCGTCGACTGACCCGTCGGAGAAGGGGCGTCGGCAACGACCGTGGCAGCGGCGGCGGCAAGACGAGTCGCAGAAGGATGAGGAGCCAGGGCAGTCTGCTCACCTGCTCGACCGCGACGGCGACGGCGTCGTCACAGGCTCTGAGAATGCCCTAGCCGACTGACGGAGAACGCCGCAGGCGGCACTTCGAGCGGGGCATCGCCACGCAGAGCGGCAGCCAAGGCAGCGGCGGCAGCCCGATTGCGCGCATTTTGGCGGCGAGGACGCCGCACGAGGCGCGTCCTCGAGAGATTGCCGAGAGACAGCCAAGAGAGACAGCCGAGAGAGGCCGCCGAGAGAGGCCGAGGAGAGACTGCCGAGAGGCGGCAGAGATGTGTAGGGCGCTTCGGACTCCCTCCCTCCCCCTCCCCCCTCCCTCGGCTGGTGGGCCCTCTCGTCTCTGCCGCCGGAAAGACGGCGCCCTCGCTGACAAAGAGAGGGCACCCCACCACCGCCTCCGTAGCCCCAGACCCCCTCCCCTGCGGGCGAGGGCCAGGCCCCCGCCCCCTGGGGCCCCCGCCCCTGCACCCCGCCCCCAGGTGAGGGAGAGAGCCGCCCCCTGGAAGCTCAAGCCCCCCCTCCCTCCCCCCCCCCCCTCTCCCCCCTTGGGTCCCTCGCAGGTGCTCGGGCTCCCGCGCTCCGCGAGCGCCGCCGAGGCGAAGCGCGCCTTTACACGCCTCGCGCTGCTCATCCACCCGGACAAGTGCTCGCAGGTGCGGCACCCTCCTCCCCGCGCGATTAGAGAGCTACCGATACCGATGGCACACACACACACACACACACACACACACGCACACACACACACACACACACACACACACACACACACACAGAGAGAGAGAGAGAGAGAGAGAGAGAGAGAGAGAGAGAGAGAGAGGTAATCTCGGCTCACCCCTCTACCTCCCCCCCTCTACCTTCCCCCCTCTCGCTCTCGCAGCCCGGCGCGCGTGACGCCTTCATCAGTGCATTGGGTGCCTTTCGGGCGCTCTCCGATAGCGGCGCGCGGCGGCGGCACTGACACGCTTGAAGAACAGTCGCGTGTCCTCGCCGTGCACGCGCCGTGTAGGCACGTCGCATGCTCTATGTCCTGCATTGTCCTCGGGTCTAGACTCTACATGGTCTATGTCCGCAGTCCTCACATTTCTCACTTGCTCACACACGCACTGGCGAAGGCGATTGTGCTGTGTGTCTCCCGCGAAAGCCGTATCTTACTGCGGCGCTCTCACTCTCTCTCGCGCCGGGCGCAGCGGCCACATAATTTTTGAGCATAATTTTTGAGTTCCGGATTGGATTTGGGGGAAAAAATTGCTTTAACCCAAAATACTCGGCACAGTGCTATCCCCTACCCCCCCTCGCCTCCCCCCCCCTGTCCTCTCCGGACTAGACATGTGCACTACATTGCCTGGGGGTGGGGGGTGGTGGGGCCTATCGGGGCATGGTGGCTGGTTGTACTGTGTATGAGTTGTGGGCGTGGGTCGCCGGCTTTCGCCAGCCTTTGCAGGCATCCTAAGTTCGGCGGCTCAGCCTCCTCTGTGCCAGGGATCGCGCGGGGCGCAGCACGCCCTGTGTCGTCTGCGCGAGATCCTAGTCCCTGGTTCACCGAGGCGCCCCCTACAGGGAGTCAGCTCAGCCGCGTTCCTTGTAGTGTGTGGTGCCTTTAAGTCTTTTAGGTACTCGATGTGCTAGCTTGTGATGCCTTGACAAACTTGATCTCTCGTGTGTGAGCCGTCGCCTCTTCTGTGGTGAGGTGGTCGAGTCCCACTCTCCTTAGTTCGTCATTCACTCGCCTGCTCAGTCGTAGTCTGCCGTAGTAGTCAATCGTCCCCATGGGTTGGTTCCACTTTGTTGCTGATTTCTTTCATGGTCGAGTCGCTGACTCGGTCGCTCTTGCGTCGTATTCGTCGGAGCCTAGTTTTGGCCTCTCCCGAGTAAGCTTGCATGTTTCTCACTAATAGGTTCAGGACCGCCTTCCAGGTTTGTTCGGGTTTGATTTCTTCCTCCTCATAGAAGGAGACTATTATTTGATTCCACATGTGTAGATGAAGTGCGTTGTGGACCTCCGGCGTGTCCGCCGAGGTTCCGATGATGGTGAGTAATCTCGGCGGTTGTATGCTTAGTGACTCTCCTTGCGCAAAGACGGCCCGGACGACCGGGCATATGTCGAGGTGTCGCAACGTTTCGGAGGTTTTGTTACAAAGCCTGCACCTCGTGTGTGTTGTGGTGTCTAGTCCGTACTCCTTGAGCTGCCTCCGGAGGACCAGCTTCCTGTGGAGGATATGTCTGCAGTAGTTGTCGGTGATTGTGGGCGGAACTAGAGTGCTGTGTATTGCTCTTGCAGCGTGAATCCACTCTTGGGGGTGGATTATTTTGTTGCTTGTCTCAACTTTGTGGCGGAATCTTGAAGAGCTGTCGTGCGGTCTGTCGGGTCGCTGTACTCGTGCCCTTGAATCTCTTCCTCCCTCTCTTATCCATCCTGGATTCTGTAGTAAGTCCTTCTCCCAGTTTCTGAGGATCCTGGGTTGGGTCATGCCCTTTCTGCTCAGATACTTTGTGATGTCGCCGACGCTTATCTTATCAAGAGGTTTGTCGATCTCGTCGAATGTGTATGTCTCTGGGTGTGGCCAGGCCACCTCCTAGCTCCTTGCTCTCTTTGTAGCCTTGTCCCCACTGTAGGGCTGGTAGTGGGTTGTGTCTGAGGAATCCGTCCTTAGTTATTTCTTGTTCGGCTAGCCAGTATTCTTCGTACCATTGACCAGCATTCTTTTTTGAGGGTTCGCACCAAGTACTTGTGGTTGTTCGCTACTGTGTCTTCTTCGTCCAGGTAGGTGTATACTCGTGCTGGTTCAAACTTTTCTTTTAGCGATGGGGCTGGGCCCGTCTTTGTTTGTCGAGGCTAATTGCCTTTGTTTGTGACTATTGGGCCGTCTTGCAGGTTCAGTACTTTGACTTTGAGCTTGACATGGATTGGATTTGGGACCCCTTGACTTCTCCATTATGTATTGTAGAACGCACCTGGAGAGTGGTCTCGGCGTATAAAATGAACTCGGGGCACGGGACGCGGCACGGTCGTGTCTGGGACTGGGTCAGGACCCGACTTCCTGGCGACAACCATGCCGTGCGCCTGGACGGCCGCGGAGGACGCTGTGCTCGAGTACTGCCGAGCACGAGTAGCCAAGGGTAAGGGCGACTGGCGCCAGGTCGCGGCGAAGAGGCTGCGATCGAAGAGCCTACGTGCTATTGCACTGCGGGCGCGTGCGCTAACGAAGAACCACACCAACTCGACTCGCGCAGATGCGGACGGCGCGGTCAGCGAGCATGAGTCATCACAAAAGACCAATGCTGCGCCTGTTCAAATGATGAGCTGTGATGTAAGTCCGAGTGATGACGAGTGCTGTGCGATCGAGAGGCGACGTACGGCCACCTGGCTGCTTCCCACGTGGCGACTTCCCGTGGAGCATGAAGCACAGGCGGGTGAGATGAACACAGAGCTCTTGTCGGCACCCGCGCCGTCGACCGGGTTAACCGGATACAAGAAGCACAGCATTCCAAGGAGCTGCAAAAGCCGCGGCTCCAAGGGGCGGCGGCAGGAGGAGGAGAGGCACTGCAGCCTCGCGACGCAGCTCACACGCGAGTACGCAACTGCGTGCATCTTCGGTCGCGAGCGGCGCCGGCCCATGCGCCGCGGCGTGGCTCACCGCGTGGGAGCGGGCGTGTTTCTGTCGTGCGAGGCGAGCTGCCTCGAGGCCGATCCACCGCTCAATCCACCGCTCCCGCCGCCTCCTCCCGCAGCCCCGACCATGTGGGCGTTCGTCAAACCCGTGCTCAAGCCCAGCCGGCTGACGCCGACCGCCAAAGCGCTCGGCGTGGTCTCGCGAGCAGTGCCTGCTCACGAGGCCAAGCAGCTTGGCGCCGTCCCCGGTGAGGCCTCGGCCGCCGAGGAGCAAGGCGTCTGCATCGTTTGCTTTGAAGACGACCCGGGCGTGACGAGGCTGCATGCCGGATGCGGCCATCAGATGTGCATCACGTGCTGGCGCAGCTATGCACTGGCCAGGATGGAGGACCACACCTCGTGGTTGGACGCTTCGACCGCCATGATCCGCTGTGCCGATCCCAACTGCGGGGTGGTGGCACCAGACTCGCTGCTCCGCGAGGTGATGAAGCGGGGCGAGTACGATGCTCTGCTGGCGATGCGCTCCAACGCCCTGATCCGAAGCCAACCCACGCTCTCATATTGCCCGAACGCCGCCTGCGTCTCGCTCGTCTGCACCACGCGCCCCGGTGACGACCAGCCTCGTTGCTTCGAGGCCGCGTGTGGCGCGTGCGGAGAGCGATGGTGCCCGTCGTGCGGTGAGGAACCGCATTGGCCGGCTACCTGCGCCGAGTGCCGCGTCTTCAAGTCGCGCCACGGAGACGGCGATCGGCCGATGCAGATGCCGAGCGAAGGGATCAAGCCGTGCCCCAACTGCCACGCCCCAATCGAGAAGAATGGGGGCTGCCTGCACATGCGCTGCTGGCAGTGCCGCGCTGACTTTTGTTGGGCGTGCGGGCAGACGAACCACGCACGGGGAGGGACATGGCACCCTTCAGGGGCGTGCACTCCCCACGCATGGGAGCAGCAGATCGCGGTGCGCCGTTTCTTCGAGTCGAGCGTCCCGCAATTCGAAAATCCGCTGCCGATGGCCTTGAACTTCATCGGGCTAAAGCATGCCGCTGCGCAGCAGCTCTCGCTGATTCGGCGCGCCGTTGCCGCTGGAGCACACGCGGGCATTCGCAATTGGGAGGTGGTTGGGCCGCTCGCGCCAATCATCCAGCGCGCGTGGGCGGCCAGGAGAATCTCGGACGCGGCAATCGTCCGCGTCACAGAGATGGCTTACGAGAGCGCGAGAGCTCTGGCGAGCGCCTACATCGCCCTCACCGTCGCATCCGAGCGCACGAGCGAGCCGGTAAAGCGCGCTCGCCGAGCGGCACGTCGACTACTCACCTCGCCGGCGACACACACGTTCCGGGAGTGCGTGGATCGGCTAACCGTCGCGTCCACCGAGCTGCAGCTCCTTTTCGGGCAGCAGTCGCCCGACAATGAGCTGTGCCACCAGAGGGCAGGGGCGGCGCTTCATGCAATGAGGCAGCTGCAGCACGCTGCGGTCGAGTGGCGGAGGGCATCGGCTGATGAACGTTAGGAGGATCGCAACAAAATGCGAGCGAACGTTTGGTCGCTCACATATATATTTGCGCGCACCCCAGACCTGGGCGGTGCCCAGGACGGTTTATTGGACATTCCGGGTCCACAACCTGGCAGCAGCCACCCATGTCGCGGACTTGGAAAAATCTCAAAACCCGCAAAGTCCAAATACCAAACGACCGCATTCTAAGTTGCATTGTATGTCGTGTTGACACCTTGGGTCATGAGACATGACCTCCTGGAGCTCTCCTTCCCCAGGTCCTGCTTGAGAACTTGACCTACTTCGCTTTATGCACGGTAAATACGCAGGGCTCCGGAGGCGGAGCAGACACCGCACGGGGGTTGCGGTGTTCGGGATTCGGATTTCGGTCCGGTCCGGTCTACAACTAGAACCCCACTGCTCACTGGCCAGTGCTGTCTGCTAGCTCGGCTCGGCTGAGACCGCGCGAGAGTCCCACTCCCTCACACCAGAGTGCAGAGACCAGTCCCGAGCGCGCGGCCGCGCGCTGCACCCTTTCGTGACTACATATATTGACTCGTAACTCGATGGCGGCCACTTGGGCGACGGGACGCTCGCGAGGTAGACGAGCGCCGCAGCGGCGAGAGAGAGAGAGAGAGCGACTCTCAAGGAGAGCTTGTAAGAGCGTAACACGAAAAGAACAAAGAAGAAGAGGGGGAATGATATAAACAAGGGACTACATGCATGATATAAACAAGGGACTATATGCACATGTCACAAGGGACTAACACGATCCTGCAAAAGGGAGCGTAGAGGGGTGAGTCCTGCAGAGGAGGTGTGAAGACGCGAAGCGTGGGTTATGAAGATATGAACAGACGAGAAGGCCAGTGGCAGTGCGCGCTATGAACAGAGTGAGTGTGCTGGGCGCTGGGAGTGAGAGGATGAGAAAGTGCCCGGGAACAAATATACTCTATAGCCCCGTCCCGCTGCCCTGCGTGCTGCGCAAGTCGGTAGAGGGTGAGTTTGAGGAAATCGAGGGGAGTTGAGGAAATCGATAATCGTCCGTAGTCCTCGGCGCTCCGGCCTCCGCGCGCAGCGCGCGCCCGCCGCCCGCCGGGGGCGCGGGCGCCCCCCCCCCCCCCTCCCCGACCCCCGTGCCCCGAGCCCCGTCCCCCGAGCCCCGCGACGCCCCGGGCGTGCGCATGAACCCGCGTGTGCCGTGTGGAGCGGGAGGGGCTGGGGGGGCTCGGGCGCTCGGCGGGGCTGCTTCTGGGCCCGGCGGCTGGGGGCTGTAGCATGGCTGGGGGCCTGGGGGGGCGCGCCGCGATCCGCCGCCGGGTCGGCGGGGCGTACGGGACCGGCCGTTACGGTGCTGGGGGCATGGGGCGCGGTACCGTGGCGCGCGGCCCCGGCCGCGGGCGCGGGGGCGTGGTCCGCTGCGCCGCGCGCCTGGGGCGGTGTGCCGACTGCCGTCGAAGGTCGGAAGGTCGTGGCCTCGTGCACGTGGAGACGACAGTCGACACAGACGTGATGTGCGTCTCCGTCTCGTCCGTGTCGGTGTATGTGACAACCTATGTGTGCCCCGCGCCAGCGCCCCGCGCGCGCGCGGCGCGGCCGCGCGGGTCTCTATAGACTAGAGTGCGCCCGGGCCCGCGCCGCCCCTCCGGTAAAGGGGCTGCTGCGCCGAGAGGGAGTGCTTGTCTTCGAGGAATGATAATAAATCTTCGTGAATGCTGTGCCCAACACAAGACCGCTCCTAAATGCGACTGACATTCTGCGCACACCAGATCGCACAAACATCTCTCTCTATTGTCTCGCCGCCCACTCAGGGCAGCGCGCATGAAACTTGCGCACGCGCCGGTCACCACCCCGCGTCGCCGCCGAGCACGACGTCGCCGCCGAGGACGGCGTCGGACGACATCTGCTGGTTGATGGAGTTAGGCACGACCCCGGCAGTCATCGGGAACTCGACGGGGGCGGTGTTGACGACGCGGACGACGTTGCCCGAGCCGGGCGTCTCGAGGATGCAGAAGAAGGGCCGGTCGAGGCCGTCCTCCGTGTACAGCTCGATCACCTGCTTGTTGTTGTTAGGGCCCTGCAGCAGCTCGATCCGCGCGTTGAGCGGCCTGCCGTCCGTCTTGAGCAGGACCTGGACGCTCTCCACCGAGGGGTCGAAGGGGTAGGTGCGGAGGGCGCCGCCCTGGATGGTCATGCGCGTGTCGAGGCACTCGGCCGACGGCGCGTCCACGTTCTCCGCCACCACGTTTGCGGCGAGGGGGAACTCGATCTGGCCGATGTTGCGGATGGCGACCGTGTTTGGGCCGCGGGGCGTCTCGACGACGGCGCTGAAGGGGCGGAGCTGGCCGTTCTCGACGTACACGCGCATCTTGCACGGCGTGTTGTCCGGCCCCTGCCACAGCTCGATGTCCGCGTCCAGCGGGCGGCCCTCAGTGCTGAGGACCACTTGGACCTGCTCGACTGACGGCGAGCGGTACGACCAGGTGCGGAGCGAGCCGCCCTGGACGAGGATGGAGGAGTCGATGCCGAGGGGCGCGTTGCCCCGCGCGAGGGGCGTCTCGGCGACGCCTGAGGCGCGGTGCGGGCGCCCCGCTCAGCAAGTTTGTGGGAAGGGGGGTTGCGCTGGGCTTTGCGGGCGTGGCGCGTCGCGGCGAGGGGGGGGGGTGGGGGTCGCGCACCGGGCGCGGTCGGCGCGACGTAGCCGACCTGCATGCGGACGGCGGCACGCGACGCCGGCGCGACGGCCGTCATCGGCGCGTGGAAGCCGAGCGAGAGCGGTGCAAGGGCGGAGAGGACCATGACTTCGAGGATCTGCCAGATCGAAGCTCGTGAGATGTCATCTGAGACTTTACCTTCGATAGAAGCTCGTCTGCATTCTTTTTCTCAGGGCGAGTCGCTCGACGTCATTCTCTTTCTAGGGCGAGTCGCTCGACGTCATTCTCTTTCTCAGGGCGAGTCGCTCGACGTCATTCTCTTTCTCAGGGCGAGTAGCTCGACGTCATTCTCTTTCTCAGCACTCAGGGCGAGTCGCTCGACGTCATTCTCTTTCTCAGGGCGTCATTCTCTTTCTCAGCACTCAGGGCGAGTCGCTCGACGTCATTCTCTTTCTCAGGGCGAGTCGCTCGACGTCATTCTCTTTCTCAGGGCGAGTCGCTCGACGTCATTCTAAAATGGAGACCGCAACGGACGGAATCTGAACGGAATTCACAGCGGCTGTGCGCGGGTCGCGGGGTCTTCGCCGACAGAGACAGGTCGCGGCAGGGTCGCGACGCGCCGAATCGCTCGGCTGTTATGGCCACCCCACCAGCATTACACCGAACTACGACCGCTTCGCGCGGCAGGCAACGCGCTTTGAGCAGGCCCACACGAGCCACACCGTGTGCAGCCAGTCGCGTGCGGCATTCATGACAGGGTGGCCGACGCACGTGCACGGCCACCGCACGCTGAGCTACCTGCTGCACGGCAGCGAACCGAATCTGCTCAAGACACTCAAGCGCGCCGGTTACACTGTCGTGTGGTGGGGGAAGAATGACCTGCTGGCACGCGACGCGTGGGAGGAGTCGGTCACGCAGCGGCCGATCAAGCGCGGCGACGACAATGGGCGCAACCCCTTCGCCACCGACGACCCACGCTACAAGACGATGCTACGCGACCCGCCAACAGGCGGGCTCAACGGCTCTCGCGACTACGCTCGTGTGGCCGCTGCCGTGACGTGGCTGCGGACGCGCGCTGTGCAGCCGTTTGTGCTCTTCCTGCCGCTCGAGAAGCCCCACCCTCCATACTCGTGCCCGGAGCCGTTCCACTCGTCGGTGTCGGCCGAGACGCTGCCGCCGCTCCGCCCACGCGCACCTCGCCACGGGCGCGAGCCGGACTACCGGGAGCTCATTCGTCGTTATCGCTCGCTCGGGTCGGTGTCCGACGCCTTCCTGCGCGAGCTGCACGCGGTGTACCTCGGTTGCGTCTCCTTCTCCGATTTCTTGTTCGGCCTCGTCCTGCGCGCCGTCGACGATTCCCCTGCCCTCAAGGCCTCGACGAGCGTGCTGGTCTTCTCTGACCATGGCGGCTACGCTGGCGACTATGGCCTTGTGGAGAAGTGGCCGAGCGGGCTCGAGGACGTGCTTACGCGCGTGCCGCTGCTCGTGCGCACGCCAGGCGGGAGCGCCGGCGTAGTCAGCGAGCCGATTCAGCTGTTTGACATCGTGCCGACGCTTCTCGAGCTTGCGGGCGTACCCGCCGAGCATGTGCACTTCGGGAGTAGCTTCCTACCGCAGCTCCATGGCGCCCCCGCTGAGGTAGGCCGTGCCGTCTTCGCTGAGGGAGGGTGCGCCTCTGCGTAGTGCTGCCGCTCCAACATTTCCGACTGTAATCTCCCACCATTTTCCACCGTCTCCCACCTTCTCCCACCTCCTTCTGCCCAGGTTCGGCACCCACGAGCCACGTAGCCACGAGGGCTACGGCGGGATGCCCTCTGAGTTCAGCGATTACTACCCTAAGGTTGCCCAGCAGCAGAGCTACCCCCTCAGTGTATGCCGCGCAGTCTCTGTGCGCACGGCTCACCACAAGCTCGTCTTGCGGTCGGATCCGTCTGTGGCGGATGAGAGTTTGGTTCACGAGCTTTACGACCTGCGCGACGACCCGCTCGAGCTGAGCAACTTGTATGGCGAGGTTAACATGAGCGCGATCACCGCCGAGCTGAGATCACGCCTGCTGCGATGGTACATCCAGACAAGCGACACCGCACCACGCCGCATGGACCCACGCGACGGCGACTACGAGTGGCCGCAACCTTACGCCGCCCGGACCGCCCGAACCGAAGGCGCCGCCCGGACCGCCCGAACCGAAGACATCGCAGTTGTGGCCGTCGGCACGATGCTCATGTTGCTAGGGTGCGGATGGACCCGGTTGCGAGTGCGGCGCGGCGATGTGGGCCGGAGGGTGCTGTCCACAGTGGTTCCGAGCTCTCACGCCGCGCGTAGGGCAAATAGGGGCCTAGAGAACACAACCCCCTCTCCCTCTTTTCCCAGTAAGCTAAACGTACACTGAAAATCCTAGACAAACTCGCAAGAAGAGACGAAAATATGTCTCAAACTCAACACTCCGCGCAAAGAACCCATGATCACGCATTCTTGAGGGCCTAGTGTTGTAGATCCCTACGCCGTTGGGCAAATCGTGTGTGTGTCGCGGACGTGTGTCTTCTTTTTTTGTCGGCTCGCCGGCTCGCTGCTCGCTGCCCGCAGCGCGCAGGCCTGCCACCTATGCCCGACAACGCAGCCTCCTCCTTCATTGGCGCCAAGCGCGACGCTCTCTACGCGTCGGCTGCTGCGCAGCGGGGGACGCGGCAATCTCTCACGCAAAGGCTTTGGCCGAGACCACCGCGGCCGGCGCGCGCGAGGCTGCGGCCTCCACTGCCGATTCTATCATGTGAGCGACACACACTGACACTTGAGAGAGGGGGACACTGTGAGCGACACACTGACTTGAGAGAGGGACACTTCGGCAGACTACCCCCTAGGCAACTCCACGTACCCCCAGTACCCCCCCTTCCCGTCATGAGCGACACACTGACTTGAGAGAGGGACACTTCGGCGCGTCGGCCAGCGCGGCGCGCTCTCCACCATGATTTGGTCTACTGCCTCTTCCACCTGCGCTGCGCCGATTTGCCGGCGCACTCGACCGTCTCGAGGACGGTGTCGTTGTCGGGCAGGAGCACGCGCGACGAGACCATCGGCTTGGAGCCCTGGACCGTGAGAGAGAATGTGTCGAACGGGCCTCGCGGCCCCGGAAGCCAGACGCCTGACGTCAGCTTCGGCCCTCCGAACGGCATCGGGTTCTCGCGCCACTCGCCGTCCGTCACAATCTTCAGCACCCGGCTCCCGACCGGGTCCTTCTGCTTGCACAGCACCTCGTCTGCGCCGGGCATCGACAGCACCTCGACCTGCGGGAAGGCGCCCCCAGCGCCAAACCCCACGGCGCGGGCGGCTCCTCGCAGCACCATGTTGTAGCCGTGCTCCTTGAGCACAGCGCCCATGTCGCCCTCCACGGAGACACACTTCCACGTGCCTGCGACGGCCTCGCGGTCCACCTCGATCGGCGGTGAGTCGGCGTGGCTCAGCCGGCCCTGCACCACGGTCGCGCGCTGGCCGACCACCGGCGCCCTCGCCTGGTCGGCGAGGCACTTGTGGCAGACCGGCCGCGCAAAGTGCGCCGAGCACACGCTGCCGCCACACTTGCGGCAGTGGTGACGGCCGCCGAATGCGAAGCCCTTGCCGCACCCGTCGAACTCGCAGCAGCGGGCGCGGTGCCGCCGCGCAGGCCGCTCGAGGGTGTCGAGCCGGCTGGCCAGCCCGTCAGCCGTCGCGGTGAGTGCGGCGATGGCGGCGCTCGCCTCAGCTGCCTTCTTCTCGGCCTCCTCACGCTCGGCCTGGGCACGCTTGAGGTCGAGCTCGATGGCGTCGAGTCGCTCCATGACAGGGTCCTCAAGCCACCGCAGCATCGGTTTCGCGCACGCGGCTATGGTGATTTCGACAAGGCTTCGTCTGCGACTCGAGGATGTCGCAGTCCCTTGCCACGCGGGAAGGACGTCCGTATGAGAGTAGACATCCGTTGGGCAGGAGAGAGAACGAAGAGAGATAGGAAGATGCAGACGCCTAGGGGTGGGTGACGGCTAGCAACCGGTAGCAACAACGCCCCGTCCTTTTGTTTTCCCGTGAAATCCCTGTACGTGGATCGTGGTGCGGCGTCGTGCCGTCCTCCCTTAAATAAATAAACACAGGCGGAGAAAACGGACACCTCCACTTCTCTTAGCAATCTATAAAGGAAAAGGAACAGGTCCCTGGTCGTTGGATACTACCCTCCTCCTCCTCAATCCCCCCCCGCCGCATTCCGGCGCGCCAAGCGGCCACCGCCTCCTCCCCCCTCGCCCTGGACCTACGTCTCCGCCACTCCTGATGGGGGCGTGCCGTGCCGGATCCTCTCCAAGTGCAGCTCTTCGAGGAGCCTGGTCATCCTCTCCACTTCTTCTGCACTCAGCCCGTGCACCGCCGACCCCTCCAGCTCGGCTGACGCCGCCGCCTCCTCCTCACCTGTCCCCTCGGGCTGGGCTGCCTCTTCCTCAGCCTGCACCTCGGGCTCCTGCGATGGCCCCGCCGCGCTGCTCCCTCCACCCTTCCCCTTCTTCCTCCTCCCCCTCCCCCTCCTCGTCCTTCCCTTGCCGCGCTCCTCCGCCTCGCCCTCCTCCTCGCCTCGCAACGCCGCCTCCGCCGTGCGGTGCCCGACGCTGCCCTCGGCGTTCGTCTGCCCAGGGGCGAAGCCCGCGCTGCCGCCACTCGCGCCGCCGCCGCCACTCGCGCCGCCGCCGCCACTCGCGCCGCCGCCGCCAAAAATGACGCCGCCGCCAGACTGGCCCGCCGCCCACCTTGCGATGAGGCCGCGTAGACTAAAGTTGGCGTAGACGTCGCCCATATCGAGTGAAGCCTGCGTGGTGGGGTCGATCTTGCGCACGCTCAGCCACTGGCGCAGCGCCTCGCGCTCGTATGAGATACCCGCAGGGCCGACGACCGGGTCACTCATCACCTGGTGAGAGATCGGGCACACAAACTCGGCGGGAGGGTCGTCCAGCTTGTCGGGCAGCGAGAGCGGCGGCGGCTGCGCCGCGCGCGGCGGCCGCACGCGATCGCGAACGTCGCGCAGTCGCAGCCGCCGCAACAGCCAAACGTTGCTCGGGACGGGCTCCAGGCCTGCAAACCTGCCGTGGCTGCAGACCGCATCCTTGCAGTGGACCGACTTCCAGGAGCGAAGGTCTGCGCTCCAGATCCACCCCGAGCGAGGGCGAGCCAGCCAGATGGTGGTGACCGCAAACGACGCCTTCACCGCCCACACCTCGACGTCACCGTTGACGCCCCCCGTTATCCGAGGCTCGAGCTCCATTTCGCGTGGCACGCGCAGGGCAAAGTCGGTGCGCACGTCGTCGAGCAGCGCTCGCTTCTGCCGTGCGGCCTCGCGCCACTGCAGGGCGCGGCTGAGGCGATAGCGAGCGAGAGCCTCGGCGGCACAACTGACGGCAAAAAAGAGGGCCGGCGCCACACACGCGCCGGCGACTGCTGACGAGCTGCGCAAAAACCCGCGATAGCCGCTGGCGCCGCCACCAGTTGGGCGCCCGGCTGTAAAAAGCCGTCTGGCCGCGCAAGAAGCGAGCACGGTGCACGCGTACCTGGCTTTGGACTCCATGAGAGGACGAAACAACGTACCGGAACAGAGCGGCAAGCTCGCCACCTCCGTCGCGTGGAGGGTCTCCGTGAGCAGAGGGTGGTCGTCGACCCCTCTCTCCCACTGCTCGCCGAGCGTGAAGGCGTCAGCCATCACGTCTGGCCGATCTCGCTGTCTCCGCCGCTCTCGTGTGAGCAGGCTGCTGGTGCGCCGGTGCCGCTGGAGGGCTGAGGCCGGAGTCAGGACCTCCGCCAGGGGCAAAGCGTCGAACAAAGCGTCTCGCCGCGCTTTTCCTGGGTACAGGGTTCGGACTTTTGCGGGGTAAGGTAGGGTGCAGACCAAGCCTCCCGCCGACAGGACCATACCCCCCCCACCCCCCCCACCGCCGGCCGCCTTACTGCTAGGCTCCAGGAGGAGGCTGCAGACTTCAACAGCAACACGCAAGAACCTCAAAAAAATTCTCTCTCTCCCAACACGCACACTAGATACGCGCGGATGGCCGCCGTCGTCCACGCCAGCACCGGCCAGTGCTCGTCTAGAGCGCGGCGGCGAAGTTGGCATCGCCTGGCGAGCGGCGGGCGCGGCACCCGCGCCGGTCGCCGCACCCCGCATAGCAGGCGCCGCGCCGGCCGTCCCCGCGCGGGCGGCTCTGGTGGCCGCTGCGACGCCCGCCCCGCGGGCCACCACACCGGCGAGGTCCTCCGTCGGCATCGCCGTGCCGGCGGGTGCCCCTCCGGCGGGTGCCCCCGCTCCGGAGCGGTCGCCTCGCCGGTGTTCGCCTCGTCCCTCGAGCGGGTTGGCTGGCTATGCCAGCGGCGCAATCTCGGGGGACTTGTAGTACATCCAACTTGGACGGCTGGCGTTCGAGATCTGGCCGAGCATTCTGAGCGACGGCTATGTTAATTCGCGCGACATTGAGGCGCTCCGCAACCAGAAGGGTGTCGGCGAAAGTGGAGCGCGGAGCAGGCTGCAGCAGCTCCGCGACACAGCCACACAGGCGCGTGCTCCTACCTCGGCGGCGGCAGTAGAGGGAAGGGCCGAGGGACCATACCCCCTCACCCCTGTCGAGGGCTAGTCTTGGGCGGTTAGGACCATACCTCGACCCCTCACCCTTTGCGCTTTGGGCCGGGATGGGACCATTACCATTATACCATACCCCGCAAAAAGTTGGAACCCAGCACTGTCACGACAAGAAACAATTCTTAGCCCGCCTCTCTCACAGCACACTGGCACGAGAAGGGCGTGGACTGGCGCACACTAGCACACACATCGGCACACAAGAAAGAATAAAAAATCCGGTGAGTTTCCGTGTTTCGTGCCAGTCATCTCCTCTCTCCCGCGTCCACCCTTTACCGCGCTAGTGTCCAGTCCGGCCTAATGTGCTTCATTCACCTTTCTCTCTTATCTAGATTTATCAACATACATGTACACACAACGACACCGTCCTCGAGACGGTCGAGTGCGCCGGCAAATCGGAGGTGGAAGAGGCAGAAGACCGATCATGGTGGAGAGCGCGCCGCGCTGCGGCCGAAGCGCCGAAGCGTTCCTCTCTCAAGTCAGTGTGTCGCTCACAGTGTCCCTCTCTCAAAAGTCAGTGTGTCGCTCACGTGAATTGGGGAAGGGGGTGGGGGTACTGGGTACGCTTGTTGGAGTCGCCAAGGCAGGTACGGCCAGCTATAACAACTAAAAAAGAAATGCTTGTTAGCCTGCGAAAGACACTACTCTCCCCCTCCCGTCGCTCGTCCCCCTTGGCGTGGCGCGCCTCTCCCCCAGCTCTCGGTATCGCGTACTGCACGAGGCTACCGTGGGCCCCGCCTGCGCGCTGGGGGTTCCCTGCCCTGTCGGGAAGCCTAGCTCTTAAACTGGGGTCGCTACCTAATGCGGGGCTCCTGGACGGGCGATGAAGTTCGCCTTAAATCTCTCGTCTCGCTTTCCCCCCGACTCGCGTCCGTCGGGGTACTCCCTACCCTCTGGCTCTCTGATCCCCCCCCCCCCCTCCTTCCCTCTCCGGGAAGAGATGCGCACTGCTGTCCCTAGAGGGGGGTCGGGTGGTGAGTGTGGGCATAATTCGGCTCGTGTTATTCGCGGTCATCCACGGACGATCGCTGGAGTGGGCCGAAGGACAGAGGCTTGCTTGTGTGGGGGCGCGCGGGCGGCGCCCACTCAGGCTCGGCCTCCGTTGTCTCGCCTTCAGTTCACCTCTCCTAGCGCCCGGTTTGGTGTGGTGACCTTCCATCGTGTTCTGTGGCATTCGGCGTTCTCCATAAGAGTTCGGGTCTAGCTATAGCAACTGTAACGGCCAGCGAGTCGTGGTTTATTCGTAACGGGACTGCGCAGCGGCACATAACGTAGAATAGGGTCTTTTTTTGTTTACAAGAGCTAAGACACGTCACACTCCGGCGGGAGGCAGCGCGCGCGGGCAGGCGGCAGCGCTACACACTCCTACACACCGGTCGACTAGCCGCTCCGAGGTGCATGCAGTGGACAAACGGGCGGCGAGAGGGACAGATCTCGCTCCTCGGGGAGCCACCAGAGCCAATGCCACCCACGCAGCCGAGAGAGCCCGAGACACGAGAGACACGAGCCAGACGCGCGCTCGATCGCATCCAGGGCGTCACACCCGGGCGACGGCGAGGGCGTACGCGCTGGAGACCCGCGTCCGCCGCGGCTGCTTGGGCGCCGCGTCGACGCGGTCCGCCCAGCCCGCCTGCTCGTCGCCCTGGTCGTCGTCGGGCGGGAAGCCCGCGAGGCCGTCGCCCGCGCAGCGCCGGGGGCCGTCGCTGTCGCCCTCGGGGTGGCCGCAGTGGCAGGGGCCCAAGTCGCACTCGGGGTGGTCGCAGCAGTGGTTGCCCTCGGAGAGGCGCGCGAGCGTCACCATGGAGCGGACGCTCGAGGACCGCCGCAACGCGGGTGCCTTCTGCCTCGACAGGACGCCGTGGCACTCGCAGCAGAGGACCGAGGAGAGCCATCGCTGCCGGGCCCAGGCGTGGAGGTTGTTGCGCACGCACAGCACCCACGCGTCGCGGTGCTCCTCGCTCATACACTGGAACGTCAGGTCGTTGCCGTCGCGCAGGCGGATGATCCAGCCGAACCGTTGCGCCGAGGGACCGGCCGCCGGCGTCGCGACGCCGCGGCAGAGCGCGCCGGTTGCCGCTGCGCCTTGAGCCGCTGCACCTTGACGACATCGGCAAAGCCGATGCTGCGGACGCGCGTCCCGTCCTCGTGCTGGTAGGCCAGGCTCTTCGAGTGAAGAACGAGCGCGCGAGGCTGGAAGGTCCCTTTGTTTGCTCCGAGGAAGCCGCCCCTCCGGCAGAGCTTCTTCTGGTGGGAGGAGGCGTGGAGGACGCGCCAGTACTTGTGGCGCTCCTCCGGCTCAACCGGGGCGTCCTTGAGCACCGAGAACCGCCGCAGCCGCACCATGAACCGGCAGATCGTCAGGAAGCTCCAGCAGCGCCTCTCACGCTTGTCGGGGGCGGCGGCGGCGCTGCCGCGGCGGCTCTTGCCGCTTCGCGCGGACCCGCGGTTGGACGAGAGGCGAGCCGAGCGCTCCGGCGCGGTGGAGACGAAGAACGAGACCCCCTTCTTGACCGACGGCCTCTGAGCCTGCGCCGCCGTGTCGAGCGCCGCGGCTTGAGAGGTGCGTGGGTGCGAGCTGGTGGACGACATTGTGGAGCGCGAAAGCGCGGGAGGAGCAAGGAGTTGAGGTTGTGGCCTGCGTGGAGCAAGGTTTGGAGTTGGGAGAGGGAGGGTCGCGCGGGTCCGACCTGCGGCATGGCGCAGCGAACCGGTAGGCTCCGAGCCGAGGTTGTTGCCCTTGCGACGTTATTGTGCACGTGGCGGAAGGACGCACGGAGTCCTCTTTGGACGGATCCCTTTCGCCGTGTTTGATCCCCAAGGCTTGAGCGTGGGAGAAACGAAGTAGAGGATCGGACGGAGCCGTCCCTCAACGATTTTCCGCGACCCTGCCGCGACCTGTCTCTGTCGGCGAAGACCCCGCGACCCGCGCACAGCCTGTGAATTCCGTTCAGATTCCGTCCGTTGCGGTCTCCATTTTAGAATGACGTCGAGCGACTCGCCCTGAGAAAGAGAATGGCGTCGAGCGACTCGCCCTGAGAAAAAGAATGCAGACGAGCTTCTATCGAAGGTCTCCAAAAAGTCTCAGATGACATCTCACGAGCTTCGATCTGGCAGATCCTCGAAGTCATGGTCCTCTCCGCCCTTGCACCGCTCTCGCTCGGCTTCCACGCGCCGATGACGGCCGTCGCGCCGGCGTCGCGTGCCGCCGTCCGCATGCAGGTAGGTAGGTAGGTAGTGTAAGGTGAAGAACAGCCAGGCTCGGACTGGACACCAACGCGGTATGGGTGGACGCTGGACAGATGATGACGACACGCACGAGCGACACACAGACACAAACAAGCTCACAAGACACACAGCCAGCTGGCTGCCACACACCCTGAGTCGGCAAACACATAACTCAAGGCCACATCCTCCCTGTCGCCCCCCCCAGCACTCCACGGTGCCAAGAGTACAAACAAGGGCACAACAAACAAACAGACGACAGGAAGTGATATGCGAGGCTAGAGCGGGCATGCATGCAGGTCGGCTACGTCGCGCCGACCGCGCCTCCCCCCCCCCCCCCCTCCCCGCGAGGGCGTCACGGCCCATGCCGCTCTGCAGGCGCAAACGAATTCTTGCGTGGTGTACCTGTGTTAGTGCCAGTGCGCGCCAGTCCCGTGCGCAGCGCGGCCTTTTGAATTTCTTGCTTACGCGAGGGTTGTAAAATTCTTCTTGCGCCTTCGCGGCGGCCCGCTAGGGGCCCGTTTGCTCTGCTCCTCGGCGACCCCCGGTCGCTGCACGGGCTAGCGGTTGCTTAGCGGCTGCGCAGGCCATCTCCGGTCACAGGGAGCCAGTGCATGGCCACCGACCCGATGTGGACCCCGACCCGTGAGATTGCTACGCCGGAACACCTCGACCGTCTGCTCAGCACGTTCGAGTCCATCCGCGAGGACGGCGGTGACAACGTGGCAAAGGCGCGGACGTGGCTCAACGCGCAGCAGCGCGCGGTGGCGGCGTGGCTGCGCAAGCAGCAGCTCAACGCGACCGCTCCGCCGCTCCGCCGGCTTGACGTCTCTCACAGCTGTGTGTCGCACCTGCTGTGCGGCGGTGACGGGTTCGCCGAGCTGCTGCTGCACTGCGAGCAGTCGCTCGACGAGCGTGCGGTCGTGCGGCTGCTACCGCAGCTGTGCGACGTGCTCGTCCTCGGCGTGGGCTCGCTCGCACCGTCCGACCGGGTCCTGCTGCGCCGCTTCCTCCTCGCGCGCTGCGTCGGCCGCGAGCCGGTGTCACTGTCCTGAATCGCAGTTGTCAATCATCGAACGCGTTCACTCATGAATTCGTAGGCTCGCAGCCGGTGGCGCTGCATGTGTGCTGGTACCTGCGAGCGGTTGCGGCGGACGCAGCGCGCGGGCGGGACGCTGCTCTGTCGCTCACCGAGGCGGTTGTGGTCGCCCTCGCCGCCGCCGACGCGGGAGCGACCCACCCCGATTGGGCGGGGAGAGGGGCGGGGAGAGAGTCCAACCGCTCCGCCTTCTCCTCCCTCTACGCGGGCCCGGACACAGTGGCGGGAGGAGGAGCAGCAGCAGCAGAGGCGACGCCCGCTGCTGGCGCTCCCGCCGCCGCCGCTGCCACCGGCGCTGTTGGCGGCGGAGGCTCTGGCTCGAGCGAGCGGTGCAGCTCGGTGGCAGCGGAAGAGGGCAGAGGGGGAGGAGAGAGCAGAGGGGGCGGGGAGAGCAGAGGGGGCGGGGAGAGCGGAGGGGGAGGAGAGAGCAGCTGCTCTGCACGACTGAAGCTGAGCCTTGGCCTGGTCGGCCGGCTCTGCGCGGCGTGCGGCGAGCTCGAGCGGCTGCCTAGGCCCGAGCGGCAGGCCGCGCTCGTGGCTGCCCTCGAGGCTGTCCCCTCTGACGCCGTCCGGGGCGCGTGGCTGCCTGTCGCTCCACACGCTTTGCGGCATCACTCGCTCGAGGCTCCCCCGCCCCCCCCTCCCCCTCCCTGACACGTCCCTCAGACACGTCCCACATCCCTCCCTCAGTCCCCGGCACGCCCCCGTCCCTCAGGCCCTCCTCCCCTCCGAGGCCGTCGCCATCTCAACCAACGCCCACTGCCCCGTGATTCTGCACCTTCCCGTCTTGCTGCCGCTGCCCGCGACGGCGCCCCCGCGCACATCCGCAAAGGCCGACAAAGAGGCGGTCCGAGGCTGCGTGGCGGCGGCAACTCACGGGTTCGCGCCGTGAACAGGTGGGGGCGTGAACCTACTACATCTCGGCTACTCTCGAGTCGACATCAGCCACCCTCGCGTGAGCAGGTGGAGGCGTGGATCCGGCGGCTGCAGGACAAGGCGGAGGCGCTCAGCGCGTTGGGCGAGCGAGGCGACGCCTTGATGAAGAATGGCTGGTGAGTGGCCCGGGGGTGGCAGACTCACACTTGCGGTGCGCTCGGCACTATTAGGCGGGCCGCGGGGCGGTGGGGCGGCGGCGACGTGGGGCGGCGGCGGAACGGCGCCGCTCGCCGCCGCCGCCGAAGAGGGCCAGTCGACCGGTGCGGCGGGCGCGGGTGCGGAGGATGCTGATCCTCCGCCTGCGGCGGGCGAGGGGGAGGGGGGCGGCGAGGAGGGCGAGGGCGGGGCGGGGGGCGGGTCGGAGGAGGTTGACTCGGACCGTCGGACTGCCGGCCGGGAGACCGCCGCGGAAGGCGCTCGCTGGGGAGGCGCGGACGTGGACGCGTGCGGTTCGGAGCGTGATACGATTGCGGTTAGGCGGCGGTTCGGAGGTATGGGCCGAGAAGCGCGCGCGGCTGGTGGCGAGGCACGAGGCGGCGGCGGGGGCGGCAGCGGCTGGCTTCTGCTACCGCATCCTGCCGTGCCTCGTCAAGACGGGCGACTCGCTGCTGCAGGAGCAGTTTGCGGTGCAGCTCATCTGCGCGTTTCAGGACATCTTTGACGCCGCGCGGCTGCCGCTCTCTCTGCACGCGTACGAGATCTTTGCGACGGCGCCCGACGCCGGCCTCGTGCAGCTCGTCACGGGAGCAGACTCGATCGACGGCCTCAAGCGGCGCAGCACGCCGCCGCCGGCGCTCGCAGACCTCTTCCGCCGCGCGTTTGGGCCGCGCAGCAGCCGCGCGCATCGCAGGGCCGAGCGCGCCTTCTGCTCGTCATGTGCGGCTTGGGCGGTGGTCACCTACTTGCTGCAGATCAAGGACCGGCACAACGGCAACATCTTGCTGCGCGCCGACGGCGCTATCGTCCACATCGACTTTGGGTTCCTCCTCTCCAACTCGCCTGGTGGCAACATAAACTTTGAGGCGGCGCCTTTCAAGCTCACCTCAGAGTACGTCGACCTGATGGGCGGCGCCCGCTCCTCCACCTTCCTCCGCTTCCGCGAGCTCGTCATTAAGGGATTCCTCGCCGCGCGCAAGCACGCGGACAAGCTCATCGCGCTCGCCCAGCTCACGCTGCACGGCGCCGGCCGCGATATGCCGTGCTTCACCGCCGGGCAGGTGCTTGGCACAAGCGCCTGCCAGCTCTCCGGGTGACTCCATCAGCCGTCCCCGTTGGCCCTGATTGCAGGCGGCGGTCGACGGGTTACGGTCGCGCTTCCAGCCCGAGATGACGCGGTGGCAGTGCGCGCGGCACGTTGACGAGATGATTGGCCGGTCGATCGACCACTGGACGACGACTTGCTACGACCGCTACCAGCGCTGTTGGCTCGGCATCATGTCCTGAGCGAGTATGTGTTTTGGGTCTGTGCAGAGTTTTGAAGTCAGATAATTTTTTGAAAATTGAAAATTACAATCACAGCTCACAGGCACAGCAGGGTTTCGGGGGAAGAGCCGAGCGCGATCGCGTCCCCGCTGCGGACCTGGCCGCTCGCTATTGCTGGTCCATGAGGCGCGGGTTTGCGGCGCACTCATGGGCGAGGTGGCGCCGCAAACCGTCGATGTCCGACGGCAGTGGCTGCTGGCAAAACGGGCAGCCGACGTACTCCGCGTCCTCGCCGAGCGGCGGACCGTAGCGGAAGGGCTTCGAGCAGTCGCACTCGGAGAGGAGGTGCTCGTTAAGGCCGGCAGCCTCGACCACCTGGCACGGCGGGTGGGAGGGAGGCGGGGAGGAGGGGTGGGTGGGTGGGTGTGTGTGGGGGGGGGGGGCTTCATCGAGGCGCCACAGCGGTGGGCGGCGGGGCGGGGCTCCCACCTGCCCGCACTGCTCGCACGAGGTGAGGAGCGGGCACTCCTTCCAAAAGTGGAGGTCGAGCGCCTCCTCGCTCACCCACGCCGCGTCGCGCCGCAAGCAAAACTGGCACTGGTCAGGCCCGACCTCGAACCCGCCCGCCTCCTCGCCGCCCTCTCGCACGCCGGATGAAGAGAGCGGCCCTTGCAGCGCAGGACTCCGCCCCCGCCCTCCGCCGCCGCCGCCGCCGCCGCGTCGGCGGCCGCCCTCGCCAGACTCGCTCGCCGGCTCGGCCGAGCGCTGCTCGAGCGAGGCGAGGAGCGGGTCGCGCAGCGCCGGCTTGAGGTCGGCAAGCTGCCTCGCGAAGACCTGCATGTCTCCGACCAGCGCGAAGAGCTCGCGCGCCGCCTCGGTTGCCTCAGCGCGCACCTGCCCCGAGGTTCAGCCGAGGTGCGGCCGACGTGCGGCCGAGGTGCGGCCGAGGTGCGGCCGAGGTGCGGCCGAGGTGCGGCCGAAAGATAGCCACGCCTGTCCCGAGGCAGAGCCGAGCGCCTCCTTGACGAGCCGCAAAGCTGGGTCGGACAGCTCGCGCACCTGCCAAGCACGTCATGGACGTGTTGCGGACACGTGTCTTGGACGGGTCGTGGTCTTTGTCGGACATCTCGACCACCTGCGGCCCATGCTCGCGCAGGAGGCGCTGCAGCGGCGCGAGCCGGCCGAGCCACGCCTGCGAGCTGTTCCGCTTGGCCGGCGGCAGCGGCGCGACGAGCAACGCACCGACGGCGGAGGGCCCGATCGCTGGCAGAGAGCAGAGGGCGAGGAGGGCGCCCTCGGCCGCCTCGCGCACGCGTCCGTTCGAGTCGGAGAGCTTGTCTCGCCAGGAGAGGAGGAGCGGGCGCAGCTCTCGCTCCGCGTCGCGCGAGCCGAGCGCGCCTGTGCGACATTGTTAGGACACGTCATGCACGCGTCGTGAACAGACCCTCTGTCGCGCGATCCGAGCGCGCCGGGCGAGCTGATGAGCGCCGCGAGCACATCGAGCGAGGCGAGAAACACATTCACCTGGCGCGGCGCGCACACGCCGGGTGAGCGACGGGCGGAGAAACGGCGGCGGCCGGCTGTTGCGAGGCTGAGGGCGCGCCATCTTGTCCGATGCTCCGATGAGCATCACCTTGGCGGCGGCGGCGAGGGCACGCCGCTCGCCGACGAGCGACGGCGCCTTCGCCGCGGCGGCCGCCATACCCGACTGGCGCACCTGCCAGCTGCGAGAGAAGACGCGCGCGGCTACCTCCTCGCCTGCGGGAGCGCAGGGGGCGGCTCAGAGGAGGACACTAGTGGAGGACGGGAAGGTTTGGGAACGGGCTCTCGGGTCTCCGCGCCGCACAGTGAGTTGGAATCTCGGCTGTGTCTCGGCTATGTCTCGGCTATGTCTCGGCTATGTCTCCGCACCGTACAGCTCGAGCAAGCCGCACGCCTCCGCCTCCTTGCGGCTCGCAGCCTCGAGCGGCTCGGGCGGAGGGACGTCGTCCACGCCCTCCGCCGCCTCGCTCTCCGCGCCGGACAGAGGCGCCGCCGCGATCGGTCGCTCGTCGTGCTCGCGCTGGTTGGTCGCGCGCCGAACGCCTCCGGGGCCTCCGCCGCCACGCTTCTCCCCCCTCTGCTGCTCCGCCCCCCGCTCCTCCCCGCCGTCCCGCTGTCGCTCTGCTTGCTGCTGCTGCCGCCGCTGCTGCTGCTGCTCCCGCCGCCGCTGCTGCTCCTCCGCTGGCGATGCCACGCCTGTCGAAGCTAACGGCGGAGGCGACGGCTGCGGCAGCGGCGGCGAGAGCGGCGGTGGCAGCGGCGACCGCTGCCTCGAGGACGGTGGCCGCACAATCCCGCCGGCCAACGGCGGCGTAGGAGCGGCGCGGGCGGCGCCGGACGGCGGCGGGCTGCGAGGGTGGGGCGGCGGCGGCGGGGCAGGAGCTGGCTCGGCGGGGCGGCGCGCCATCGCGTCTCGCGCCATCTCGTCGATCCGCTGCTGCGCCTATGAGCGCAGGGTCGGCGAGCGGTCCGGGGGGGCGGGCTCTTTCTGCAGACTGCGCCGCCGCCAGCTCGCCGCGCCGCTCGCAGCTCGGGTGGCGGCTCGGGGGACGCGCCGCCCGCCGCGCCTGCGTAGGCGGGCGGCGGCGCGGCGGCGCGCCGGCCGGGCACGCCGCCAAACGAGCCGAGTCCGAGGGTGGGTGGGGGCGGCGTGGGGACGGGCACGCCGGCCGAGGAGCGGAGGGCGAGGATCTGGTCTTTGAGCGACTTTGCCGCGTCGTAGTCCTCGCGCTGCGGGGCGGGTGGGCGGGGTCGTGGTCGAGGCACGGGTGGGCGGTGGGGTGTGGGTGGAGCGGGGTGGTGGTTGCGGGTGTGGAGGTGTGGGTGGAGGTCGAGGGGCAGGAGGGGCAGGAGTGGCGGCGGCGGCGGCGGCGGTGGCGGTGGAGACAGGAGCAGGAGGGGGCGAGGTGGTTGTGGTTGTGGGTGAGGAGGAGCAGGAGGAGGAGGTCGGGGGGCAGGAGTGGGCAGGAGTGGTGACGAGCCTGCACAGCCGCGAGCTTCTTACGCTCGAGCGAGGAGAGCTCGACGCCGACGCCGCGCAGCTCCTGCGGCGGAGAGCGACCGCACTCTTCTAGGGCCGCTCCAGGCACGTTCTGGGACGGCTGCGGGGGAAGACTCTCTAGGAGGGGTCTGGGAGGCGCCGCCTCGATCCGTGTCTTGAGCGCCTTGGCGTGCTCGTACTCCTCGGCACGGACGGCCTCCTCCTTGTCGCGGTGCAGCTCGTGCAGCAGCGCCTGTCCACAACCCGCCCGGACGCTCAACCGCCGCCGGCGCATCTCCCCGCGCAACTCGCGGAGGGAGGGTGGGGCGGCTGCCATCACGCCGCCATCCACCGCGCCTCCGGCCCGCTCCTCCGCCTCCTCCGGCGCTAAGGGCGGCCGCGTCGCCAGCCGGGAGAGCGGCGCGTCGAGGGGCCGCTCGCCGTCGCCGCCCCCGTCGCCGATCACGCGCACCGCCAGCAGGCCTAGCTGGCTGTACAGGTTGTGCTCGTTCACGTGGCACTTGTGCAGCAGCAGCCGGAGGTAGAGGCCGTCGGCGCGGCGCGGCACGTAGACCGTCTTGAGCTCGCGCGCCTGGAACTTGGAGCGCTCGTTGCAGTCGAGCGAGAAGTGCCCGAGCCGCGAGAACTGGATCCCCTCGAAGCCCGACGCCGGCGGCTCCGCCTGCCCTTCGGCAAGCGACCCGACAAAAAGCTCGATCCGCGTCGCAATCTTGAACTGGTGCGAGAGCAGCTGGACCTGCTGCACGTTGACCGGGCCGCCAAACTTGAGGACGATCTCCTGCGCCGTGAAGCGGCGCGGTCTCAGGCCGGGGGATCGCAAGGGCAGCGTGGCGGCACAACACCTGAGGAAAGTCGCAGAACCGAGAGCTCTGCCAGCCGCGCGACTGCGAGTGGAAGCTCTGCAGCTCGCGGGCGGGGTGCTGCTCGTCCTCGGACGAGCACGACGCAACCGTGTAGGGTATGAGAGACATGAGTCGGGGGCGGTCGGTGAGGTCGATGGTGTGGCGCGAGCGTTGCGTGTCTGAAAAATCAAAGGAAATGAGGGAAGACTATTCCAAGACTCAATAGGGTCAGGGCTCTCTAGCCCGTAGCCCGATGCCGATCATCCGGCTCGCTGGGTGCGCTTCTTAGCTCCCCGGCCCTGGATGTGAGCGGTTAATGACTGCACTCCAAGTGCTCCAAGTGCTCCTAGAATCAATCGTCGGGCCACAGCGCTCAGCGGGGTGGCTGCGCTTCTTAGAGCTCCCCGGCCCTGGATGTGAGGTTGATAGCCGCACTCCAAGTGCTCAGGGCTCCTGGCCCCCATGGTACTTACTTGGGGTGAAATTCTCAAAAAGGTGCAGCACTTCTAGCCGACATCGACAAAAGTCCCTCTCTTGCCCCGCGGCGAGCGGCCCCGCCGGAGGCGAAGAAAATTTCGCCATCTAGCGCTCGCAACACATAGATTTGTGCATAAATCAACACCTCCAATCTTCGGGGGAGTGACGGATAAAGGCGTGCGAAAGAGCTAATGAATCCGAAAGCAGCGAATCCAAGTGATGGCCCGCCGCAGGCGAAGAAAATTTAGGGTTGGGGTTCCCCTAGAGAGATTTAGCAATGTTTGTTGTTTGTTCCCCTATGCCAAAGAACTTAAACAATGCCAAAGAACTCGGAGAGGATTTCGGCGGCCGGCGTCGAGGCACAGCGGTTCGCGCTGCCTGCTCGCGCTGGTTACACCGTTGCTGTGGCCGTCTTCGTCCGTATTGTACACCGAGCTGGCGCCACAGCAGAGTACAACAACGGCTCGGACGAACTGCTCCACGGTACTACATCATCAGAGGGCCCGGCAAGGTCCACGGCGGAGCTGGCGGTGGTGGGAGTGGTGGTAGGAACGAAGGCGCACCTGTCGGCGATTCACCGCCGTTCGTTCCCGTCTCTCAAAGCTGGTTACACCGTCGATGCGCACATCGAGGCGCTCGTGGACGAGAGAGACGTCGCCTCCTCTTTCGTCCCGGGGCACTGTTCACGCCGGAAGTCCCCGTACACTGCCAAGTACATTAGCCTTCATCTCTCCTACCGCCGGCCGGGAGTGCAGCCGCCACCAGTGAGATTGCCTCGACGTTGGCACCTGCGAAGTAATGAACAACAGGCAGTGCGTCATATGGCGCTATGATAGCCCTGCGGTGGACGTCCTCGACGCAGACGAGGCGGAGCTCATCTGCGCGGCGCAGATCGCCGACTGTCTCTCCCTCCCTGCGCGAGTGGTTGCACCACCCTGGATGAGGCATCTGGGCTGGGGCAGGGCCGTTAGTAGAGGAGGGCGACTGAGGGCGCGAGGCCGCCAATCGTCAAAGTCTGCTGCGACTGACTGTCGGTCACTGACTGAGCAATGAGCAATCGCATCGGCGGTTTCACTCACGCTCACAATCGGGTTACATCCAGGTCTCTGTGCGGGATGTGCTGGGGGGCTGCCCCCCAGTCGATTGCCGCATAGTTCGTCGATGTAACCCTACCAGAAAGCTGTATTCACACCTACCCTTCCAAAAAAAGAAATGTCCCTGCTTTTGTCGAAGATCCGGCGGGTTTATCGGAGCATCACCCCTTGTTACTAACACCTAAGGCGCTCTCAGGCAGCAGCAACCCTGGGCCCAAACCTGACCAGACTGTGGCTCTCGAGGCTGCGCTGCCGCCGCCCTACTGGGCGCCCACCCCTGCCACCGCTCGCACGATGCGTGTCAATGTGGGCGGGGGGCCATGGCTCGGCCGAACTCATCGACCTTTGCCTGCAGCTCCTCCATGCCGTGTGCAAAGTTGCAACGGTCACCGTATGTGCACCTGCCGACTGCGTGATGCTTGCAAAGCGTCGTCTTCCAAGTCCTCGGTGAGGGCGCGCCGGCGGTACCCTGCCTCACGTACGCGTCCGCCGCCGCCGGCTGCCTCGCATACGGGTCCGCCGCCGGCAGCTGCCTCGCAGCGTAGTACGGGTCCGGCGGCGGCATCGGGTTGCTGCCGTACGCATACGGGTCCGCCGCCGCCATCCCGCTGAAGTAGGCGCTCGGAGGCGCATACTGCTGCGATGTCGGTGGGGCAGAAGGAGGCGCCGGCGCCGGCCTCGCGCGCAGCTCCTCCTGCCCGTGTGCAAACTTGCACTTGGCGCCGTACGGGCAGCCAGCTTCCGACGCGAACCCTTTGCACAGCACCGTCTTGTACATGGCCACCTTTGCGTCGCCGTCCAGCGTGCGCTTAGTCCCGTGGGAGGGGTCGTACGTCTGCGCGGCGCTGCCGTACGCGGGTGGCGGCGCGCCGTACGCCGGCGCGCGGGCAGCCTGAGCGCTCACGAGCGAATGCATCGCCGCCTCGAGGGTCGGCTTGGCGCCGCGCAGAGAGTCGTTCGCCTGCCGGAGGTACTCCTGCGCGCTCTGCTGCTGCTGCGACGCGGCCAGCAGCTCCGCGTGCAGGCTCACCATGTCCGGCATGCCGCCCGGCGCGGACGTGACGAGCGCGATCGCCGCGACGAGCGCACCACCGGCCGCCTGCTGCGCCTGCTCTGCCAAGAGATGCGCGTTCTCCGCCGCGAGCAGCGTCGACATAGGGCGGATGTCTGGTGCTGGCGCCGCCACCCTGGCAGCCTCAGCCGCCGCCCGGGCAGCCTCAGCCGCCGCCGCCGCAGACTCTGCGGCGGCCAGGCGCCCTCGCTCGGCGGCCTCAGCCTCCGCCAGCGCAGCCTTCCTCGCCGCCGCCGCCGCCTCCCTCACCGCCTCGGCCACCGCCGCAGCCTCCGTCAAGGCCTTCTTCGCTGCCGCCCTCGCCGCCGCCTCCACTGCGGCTTGCTTCTCCTCCGCGAGCCGTGCCGCCTCCGCCGCCTGCTCCGCCGCCGCCGCCTTCTCCGCCTCCGCCGCCCTCTCCCCCTCCGCCGCCTTCTCCGCCTCCAGCAAAGCTTCGTCAATTTTGGAGGGTTTGGCCCTCTCCCCCTCCGCCCTCTCCCCCTCCGCCGCCCCCTCCGCTGCAGCCCCCTCCGCCCCCTCGGCCGCCACCCTGGCGGCCTCCTCTGCCGCCGCTGTCGGCTCCGCCTGTGCCGCCGCGTCGGCCTCGGCCCGGGCAGACCCCTCCAAGCGCAGCCGCTCCGCCTCGTCGCAGGTAGACTCGGCAACAGCCGCATCGGCGACAGCAGCCGCCGCCGCAGCCGCCGCAGCCTCGAGGCGGGCCTTCTCGGCAGCCGCCGCCTCCTCCGCCGCCACCCTCACCGCCTCAGCCGCCGCCGCCTCGGCCGCCGCCGCCTCGGCCGCCGCCGCCTCGGCCGCCGCCGCCTCGGCCGCCGCCGCCTCGGCCGCCGCCGCCTCGGCCGCCGCCGCCTGCGCCTCTGCGGCCGCCGCCTCGGCCTCTTCTTCTGCCTTTGCAGATTCCTCTGTCTCCTCCGCTTTGGCCGCATCGCTCCCCTCATCCGCCGTAGCAACCTTTGGCTCGTCGGGGGGGGGCGGCTTCGCCCCCGACGATGCGCCAAGGAAATCGTGGTGCACCCAACCGCTCATCTCGACCTCCAGTCGCGCGTCAAGATCCGCGTCGCGCTCCCCACGAAAAGAATTTTACAAGAAAACTTCCTCGCGAAAAGAAACGTGGGAACGCGCCATTGTCGTGCCAGTGTCTTCCATCCCTCCCTTGGGTGTCGGTTTTCTTTCTTTCTTTTCGTGCCAGTGTGCTGTGAAAAAGAAAGGAAACACGCAACCCAAGGGAGGGATGGGAGGACGGCACGCCGCCACCACACAGGGATTTTAAGGAGAGGTGTGTGATGCGCTAGCCGTCGCCCACCCTAGGGAGTCTGCCTCTTCCTATCTCTCTTCGCAGTCTCTCGCCGCTTCTCGCTGCAACCTTCATGCCACCTCGCGGTCGTCCCACTCTCGTCGTTCTCTCCCTTGTCAGAGGCTTGTATTTTAAATTCTTTGCCAGTCCGCGCCCTTGTCGTGCCAGTGTGCTGTGAGAGAGGCTTGTATCTTAAGAATTCTTTGTCAGGAGCAGGAGAGCCCCGCTCTACGGGGAGAGCGACGAAGAGCTCTAGGAGCGGCCGCCGAGCCCTTCCCGCAGCGCAACCCTAGCAGCGCAGCGGGCAGGGCGGCTCGCGCAGCGCGCGCGATCGCGCAAGCGGCGCGCGCGAGCGAGCGAGCGAGCACACACACACACACACACACACACACACACACACACACACACACACACACACACACACACACACACACACACACACACACACACACACACACACACACACACACACACACACACGCACACGCACGCACACACGCACGCACGCACCTCCCCAGAAATCCCGAGGAGCCGTGCAGTGCCCAGATAAGTCTGTGAGTGTGCTGTGTGGTGCACGCCCTGCGAGCAGGGCGGGGTGCGCACTGTCCCTCTGTGTTCGTGTGCGTCGCCCATCTCTCCCTGGAGATGACTGCTCTATTTATAGCAGGAGAGCCCCACCTGTTGCCCCTGATCGTCCTTCCAAAATCCTGCTCGTGCAAGTGTGGACCCTGTCCTCCTCCCCCATCCCTCGTTTGGGTTTGTCTGTGTTCTTTCTTTCTTTCTGAACTCCTTGAGAGAGAGAAGAGAAAAAACTCCTTTTGTTTGCAGCAAAGCTTGCCTGAGCCCTGGCCTCGACACCTCGACACCAAACCTCGACACCGACTCGACCCTCGACAACCCATGCCAACTCGACAAACTCGACACCCCTCGACACCCCTCGACACCATCTAGGCTGAAACCATGCTCGTCCGTGTCAAGGTGCCAAACTCGACACCTCGACACCCCTCGACACCCCTCGACACCGCTCGACACCGCTCGACACCGCTCGACAGCACCTCTGATGATCCTAACACAGCAGAGACGTAGACCCATTGGAGTCACAGAGTTAGAAATCAGGGTTGCAGCAGCAATCAAACTTGGCTGGCAGTACTTTCATCCCTGAGTTGCAGCCTCTCAAGTTCTAGCTCAAGTTGCAGCTCCGCAGTTGCACCCCTGTTGATGCAGCAAACATGGCAGTACTCAGGTAGCCCTAAGGTGCTGCACAGCACGTTGTACAGTGGCAATGAATCCTCACACCAGTGAGCTTGTGCCATGAGTGCAGACCTGTCTGTGGTCCATTGCGCTTTGTGCACTGGCGATGCTGACAACGGCGACGCTGCAGCGGCGGCGACGCTGCTGCGATGGGGTACTGGCAGCCCTTAGCTGCTGGACAGCACCTTGTGCAGTGGCAATGTCCACTGACTCATGGCACCAGCCTTGTGCCATGAGCGCTGTGGTCAGTTGCGCTTTGTGCGCCGGTGACGCTGCAGGGGCGACGCTGCTGCAGCGGCGACGCTGCTGCGGTGCTGCGCCTGCACAGGCCACAGCACCTTGGTGCACAGTGGCAATGACTCCCGGCACTTGATGTCCTCAAATGTCCACAGAGAGTATACTGGTTGTGCTCAGGTTGTGCTACATCAACAGGGTGCAACTGAGGCTGCAACTCTATCCAGTGCTCAAGTGCTCAAGGCTGCAACTAAGGGATGAAACAGCTTTGCAACTGCTGCCCAACTTTTGTTGTATGTTGATGGGCTGCAACTGCATCCACCTGCCACCTTGGACACCTCGATACCTCAGACGCCTCTTGACAACACTCGACACCCGCTCGACACCCGCTCGACACCCTCGACACCCTCGACACCCTCGACACCCTCGACACCCCTCGACACCCCTCGACACCCCTCGACACGCCTTCCGATTCCTCCCCGCCGCCCGGCCTGATCCGCGGCGTGCAACGCCCCCCACGCACAAACATGGGCACACACCTTGAGCACTTGAGCACCGGATAGGGTCGATTCCGCATGGTACGGGACCCCTCGATCGTCTCGCCCTCCCTCACTGGTGTGTTCATTGGGGGGGGTCATAACAAACACGGTACAGGATCGAGGTGCACGCTGCCGAAGCAGTGTCGTCCCCCCTCTCCCCGACGGCGATGGCGGTGTGACCGATCGAGCTGTGCCTCGGCATCGCCGACCCTGATGCCGCCGCCGCCGTCCCTGTCGCCCCCGCTTCCACCCACTTGCTTTACTGCCGACTCCAAGCGGGAGGCAGCAAAAGCACGCAGACAGAATTGAGAACGTCGCCATCGTGTAACACAGGCAGGCCTGGCTAGCTAGCCGCGTGTTGGGGAGTAGTGTTTGTGTGTGATTAGGAGTGTGGTGCTAGCCGTCGCCCACCCTTGGGTGCCTGCCTACTATTCGCATCTCGATTCTCGGAAACTTCGCTCGAAAATGAAAACCCTATCTTCTCTGTGCTGCAGGCGCTTATCGAGCATCCCCACCCGACCGTCGCCGCAAGCAAGCCGCCGCATTCGGGCTCAGCCCGAAGCAGTCGACGTGAGCCTGAAGCTCGAACTGAAGCTCGAAGCGTCGACCTGAAGCTCGAGGTGAGCCCGAAACGTCGACGCGAGCCTGAAGCGTCGTCGTGAGCCCGCAGTCGGCGATGACTCTCGATCATTCAGCACGCATCACCGCGGAAGCTGGCGACGGTTCACTCAACAGAGCCGCCACGTTGCTCGTCTCGATTGCCGTCGCAATCGTCGCCTGCTCCGACATGAGCACGAGCACCTTGCTGCCGCCAAACGCCGGCATCTGGCTGGAAGTGGCGTGCGCGTTTGGGCTTGGCTCAATATCCAACGTGGTCCTTTCCATGATCGTGTGGCGGGAGTGGCCGCGCTCAGCTGTGGGTGCGGCGTGCGTGGCGTCGCTCTGCGCCCCATACCTCCTCCCGTTCCGCTACGGCATCGCCGCCTCCGCCGTTGCACTGCTCAACTTCATCGGCGTGTGGAAAGCGAGCGACGTGCTGGCCGGCACGGCGCCGGCCGCCCTCTCCCGCTCGGGACGCGTCGCCTTTGCGGTCCACTTTGCGAGCCCCGTCGAGTACGTCGTCGAGCAGTCGGTGGCGTCAGCCAGCTCTGGCCTCTGGCGCACGGAGCTCTCGAGTCTGCTTCAAGTGTACGCCGCGCTCGCTCTCACCGCGAGCGCCCACGCCGCGCTCTCGCCGCCGCCGGCCGACCCAGCGCCGGCCGCACTGCGCGAGGCCGTCCGCCTGTACTGCGAGGTGTGGACCATCTACCTCTTCCTGCGCCTGTTCACCGGCGCCTCTGCCACATGCTCGTGCCAACCTGGCTCGAGCCCCCAGCCCGCACCCGAACCCTCTCCCAACCCTAGGCGCCTTTGGCACGATGCTCGCGTGCGGCGGCTTCGTGCCGCGCACGATGTGGCGCGCCCCGCTCCTCGCGAGCACCTCCGCCGCCGACTTTTGGGGCCGCCGTTGGAATCTCCTCATCCATGGCCTCTTCCGGCGCACCGTCTTTCGGCCGCTCACGGAGCGAGGGGTGCCGGGGTGGGGCGCGGGCGCGATCGCCTTTGCCCTCTCCGGCGCCTTCCACGAGTACGCCTTCGCCCTGCAGCAGCCGGCGCAGCGCGCGAGCTTCGGCCGCTGCCTCGCCTTCTTCCTCGCCCAGGCTCCCGCCGTCAGCGCCGAGAAGCGCCTCCGGCGGCTGCTCGGCGTGCCGCCGCCCTTCGACCGATCGTCGGCCGCGTGCACGCTCGCGTGGACTCTCCTGTTGATGCCATTCGCGCCGCTCTTCCTCCACCCGCTCAAGACGTCAGGGACGTTTGCGACCATTCTGGAGCTGGTGCCGCGGCTGGCGGTGGCGGTGCCTTAGGTGCGCGTCGGAGATACGTTGAGGGGTTGTACGTCAAGATAGCACCCCGTTGGTCGGTTGCGTGGTCGGTGAAATCGCATCGGTCTCGGACCACGGACGAAGATGGCGCCCCGCGGAGGGGAGAGATCGAGGTGATTGCTGATTCGACGGACGACGCGCGGGCCGACAGACGAGGTGGGCACGCGCTCCACGCAGCCCCGTTTCGAAAAATAGAGAGCGAGTCGTATTCACACAAGGACGATATACACATAAAGAGCCGAGACCGATCTGTGGTTGCGCACAGGCTCCCTGAGGTTGCACGGGCACGCTCACGCTCTACGAGATGCGATCTCTTGTGGGTTAAAGGTCATTCCTCTTTGGCCTTGCGGAGCAGTCCCTCGAACGTCTCCGCCGCCGCCGCCGCCGCCTCGCGCACCCTGGCTCCAAACCGCTCCATCAAGAAGCGGTCCGGGTCGGTCTCCTGCTTCTCGAGGAGGATGGCGATGCCGCTCTCCACCGCGGCCCGTGTGCGGTCGCGCACCTCGATCGCGAATGCGTCATTCTGCCAGTCGCCGCCGAACTGCGCGGTCGGGATTGGCTCTCCGAACCAAAAGTAGATCTTCTGGATGCGAGCGGGGCTGGGCGGCGCGGCGAGAGGAAGGCTCAGCTCCTTCCGGACGAAGCCGACCGGCAGGTCCGCGACGATGGAGAGCATGTCCTCGGTGCCGACGGCGGCGCACGGGACGAGAGGGTAGCCGTGTTTGATCGCCATCCGAGCGAAGCCGAGCCGCTGCTTCCAGAGCAGGGAGTACTTTGGCGTGGCAGAGTGCTTTAGCACCTCGTGGGCGCCGCCCGGGTAGACGAGCACGTTTTGCCGCGCGCCCATGAGCACATCCACATTCTCGCGCGTCCCGTCCACAGCGCCGAGGGCGCGCAGCACTTCGCCATGCGGGAGCGAGAAGTGCATGTGGTCGGCGAGGCCACGCAGGAAGACGCCCTTGCGCGAGTAGAGCGCGTGGATGAAGGAGGGCATCTCGACGCCGAGGAGGGAGTGATTCATGACGTACAGCGACGGCGTCTCGGTGACGTGCTCCAACCCAGTTATGTCGGGCCGAATGAGCGCCTCGATCGGAGCCATCAGCGCGGCGAGGGCGCGAGCGGGCGGCGGCTGGAACGCGGCGATGTCGGCGCGCTGGGCCTCGTGCTCAATCAGAAGCACCTTCTCCTCTCCGAGCGAGACGCCCACCTCGGAAAGCCTCCGAAGGAAGACGGCGCAGAGCCAGGTGTAGGAGGCGACCGCGGCACGGACTGCGCTTCCGGAGCCGTTGTGGGCGAGGTGACAAAGGTACAGCGCGAGCGCCGCGAGGGCGACGAGTAAGGTGCGAAGCGGCAGGCATTGCAGCGCTCGCGCCGCCTTGAGGTGGTGGTGCACGCCGGGCTTCTTGAGCATGTGGTCGGCAGGAATGACAAAGGTGAGGCCGACGAAGAGGTGAAAGAGCGAGAGGCCGCCCAACAGCAGGTCGACAGCTGGCGTGAGGGAGGCCATTGCGGCGAAGGTCTATCGGCTCGGTTACACACATTGTACCCCTCTCGAAAAGAATTCCGGTTTTCGGGTCCGAGGGCAGCCTCAACTGGAGTAGGGAAATTTGGATTTTGGTCAAACGCCTGCTGGGCACACACACACGGAGGTGACAGGGGGGATGGTGGTGGGTTCAAGCAAAGAAGGGGAGGGAGAGAGCGACGCGGCGAGCGCAGGCGGCGAGCGTGCACGTCGCCTGTGCGGCGTCTTGTTCACTCCCCTTTGAGCTACCTTGGTGCCCCCTTAGGGGCACCCCTCCTGCGCTGCGCGTATGGTCACCCCTCCCTTCCGCCCTGTTGTTTTGGATGCCCCGCTCCGAGAAAGCATGTCTCGCAGCTGCGAGAAAAGACACCGCGTACCCTTCGTTTTCCGGTATTGCAATAGGAGCAACACGTAGAAAACGGAAAACGACGTGCTCCAAGTGCTCCGAAAGGCGCCAACCGCGCGAGCGTGCGGGCTTTGTCGCGGCTGGCAGGCATGGGGCGTCACAACCGACTGCCCCGTGGGCCTCGGAGGGGCTGCTGCTTTGTCGCGTGGCTCGGCATATGCTTCGCAACATAGGCGCGAAGGGGCGCGGGGGCGGCGGGAGAGCTCAAGCCCCCGCGACCGACCCGCTGGCTCAGCTGGCGAGGGGCGCCTTGCACATCGGGCAGAGGCACTGTCGCTCCGCGTCCAGCAGCCAGCGGTCGACGCACTCGAGGTGGAAGCGGTGGCCGCATCGCAGCACACGCAGCGTATCTCCGCTCTCAAAGTCCTCGACGCAGATGGCGCACGCGTGGGCGGCCTCGCCGCCGCGCGCGAGCAGCACCGCCTCCACCAGCTCCTCCTTGTCCAGCGGAGGTTGCGCGTCGAGGCCGACCCGGCTGCGGGGCGCGCGAGCGCGGGCGAGCCGCAGCTCCGCCACGAGCTGCTTGATGGGCCACGCCCGCAGCTCTTCGGCGGTGCTGTACTCCTCGAGGGGGAGGCGCCACACGGCCGCGCGCACCTCGTCCGGCGCGAGGGACGTGCCTCCGCCGAGCGCGGCTGGGTCGAGCGCCGCCCACCACGATGAGAACGGCGGCGGCGGCGCGGCGGGAAGCGGCTCGGCGGTGCGAGGCCGGCGCGCCGGCTGCGATCGCGTGCGCACTCGCTGCCGCTCGCTCTCCTGTGCCGGACGCGAAAGAGGCGGTGAGACGAGGGCGGCACCGACGGCCTGCGCATATGCGGGCTGCGCCTCATTTTGGCTGCGCCGCCTCCGGCCTCCGTGGAAACACCAACCCACCGCCCGGTCGATGGCGGCGAACCAGCCTTCGCCTCGGTTGCCCTCCCCTCGGTTGCTACTGCTGCTGCTGCCGCTGCTGCGGTCCGGCATCTGCAGCTCGGCACAGCAGGGCGAGCGCGAGCCAGTCCAGAGAGTTCCCTTGGGGGGCGCTCGCGGATTCTCCCTCTTTAGAATTCTTTTTGAATTTTACTCAAAAGTGCCCGCTGTCTGCCGCCTCATTTCGACCACGGCATCATGGCGCCGAAGAAGGCCACGAAGGGGGCCGTGAAAGTTCCCGCCGTCCCCAAGCCGTCAAAGACATTCGTCGCCGGGCAGCGCGAGAAGCACGCCGGCGGTCATGTCGACGTCGGGGCTGAGGCGTTGGCACTTGCGGCCAATCTCGTGCATGGCTCGGCTAGCGCCGCCGCCCACCGAGATGAGGCCCGTCGCCGCGTCGTGCCCCGCTTGGTCCAGGCGGAGGAGGTTGAAAAGGTGCGCGCGGAGCTCGTCAAGGTTCCCGAGAATGACCTCGAGATGCAGCCGGTGGTCACCGCCGCCGCGGCTCCGCTGGCCGACGGCCTCGTTCCGGTGGTCAAGGAGGCCTTCGGACCCGGCGCCAAGGTCAAGCAGATGCGGTTCAAGTCGGGCGTGCGCACCGAGGTGGAGGAGGCCAAGATCAAGGCCGCGGTAGAGAAGGCCGAGGCGGAGTCGCCGCCCGTCCTGGCGGACCTCATCCAGAAGCTCATCGAGCTGATCACGCAAGGCGGCACCTTCGATTACACGTTCAAGGGGGACCTGCCTATCCCGGTCCCCGGGAACGAGCAGATCGACAGCATCGTCGTGGAGGCGGGCACGTCCATCGCAATCGCTGTTGAGTCGACGCCCATCACGCAGAAGGTCCCGATCCTCGGGACCATCACAGTGGGGTACCAGTTCGTCATCACCTGCCCTCTCGTGGCGAACCTGTCCCTCGACTTTGCCGATGGCGCGGAGATCCAGGTGCCATTCAGCTCCCTCGGCTGCTGCGCGGATTGGTGCGCCTCCTGCAAGGAGAAGCCGCCTTCGGCTTGCTGCGAGTCGGGCGGCTGCTGCGTCAAGGGCGGCAAGTGCGCGTGCTGGACCGACCCGTACCTTGTCCTGAGGCCGCGCACGCTCGAGCTCGACGCTCCGCTCACGCTGTCGCTCAACGACTCCATCATGATCTCCGACATCACCTCCATCATCTCCGACCCTTCCAAGCTCCTCAAGACGCTCGTGGTTGCGGTGACGGAGAGGCCCTACATCAAGGCCGCCGCCGCGCTGCGCTGCTGCCGCGACTGGATCTGCTTCCCGTTCATGCAGCTCTTTTCGCTCTGCGCCAACACGTGCCTCCTCCCGTGCGTGGCCCGCGGCCTCTCGAAGCGCCTCGTGGGCAAGACATTCGGGCCGGGAGCGGACAGGGATGCGAAGAAGCGCGCGCCCGGAAGCGAAGTCGCTCGGTGGACGACCGATTTCTCCGACGACTGATCAGTTTGCAGTGCCCACTCTCTAGGAGGACCACACAGCCAGGATACACTCTCGAGGGCTGGGTAGTAAGCAGTAGAGGTCGATACAAAACGACGTCAGATCTGGCGCTCACCCAGGGCGGCTGGACCTAGTCACATTTTCACATGCGTGAGGGCTGCGGGACGGGGCATATCACGGTCGGTGGCGCCGATGACGACCAAGAGTTCATACACGATCAGTATAAGTCGATGCTGAACCGCGATTTTGAGGCCGCGTTCGCGTACCCAGAGTGGATTCGCCTGACGCCGGCGGCTGCACCGCTGCCAGTGCATATGCCGCTGAGTCTCTTCTGGGACCCGCCGCACACGCTCAAGAACTGGCTGACCTCGTGCCGCATCGCTTATCGGAACTCGCAGCGTGCGAATGCGCCTCCACCGGCCCCTGTTGCCGCAGTCTCCGAACCGCTGCGCTCCGACAAGCTGCCGCCCTTGGCCGGCGCAGCCGACGCAGAGGCGCAGCTGCTTGCGGAGGAGCCACCAGAGGGCGAGGGGGAGGAGGCAGGGGCGGGGGCTGGGGCTGCGGCGCCGAGCGCAGACAGCCTGATTGTGCGGGTCGGCCGAGCCGTCTCGCGCGTCATCGACCGGCAGGAGGAGAGGGTCCAGGCGGCCAAGAGGGACCTGCGGGAGGTGCCGCCGAGGCTGCTGCATCCGAACTCAATGAACGTGGGGTTCCATCCGCAGTCGGTGCCCATCGCGGCCCGCGCCTTCTCGCTCGCCGTGGCGAGCGACGCACGCGCACACGGCGACACAGAGGCTGCTGAAGTGATTGAGCGGCTTTCAAGCTGGTACCTGGGCTGCACCGCGCGAGGCTACGCGCCCGCAGTCAGGTGGGAGACGGCTGACCAGGCGCCCGCCTGCGGTGCGGCGGTTGTGAGCTTCACCCCATAGAGCTCACTCATTGTCCTGCCCGCGCCCGTAGATGGACCGTCTGATTCTGGACAAGCTGGACCCAGACCTGCAGTGGGGGCCGGTCCACTCGGCGGGCCGAAAGGTCAAGGCCATGCACGGCCGGGGAGGCTTCAGCCGTGTGTCCGCGCAGGCCGTGCTGATGCACAACGCGGCGAGGACCGTCGTCGAGGCGCAGCTCGGGCCGGACGCGCAGCTGCTGGTCAAGGATCGCATTCAGGGCACGGATCTGTGAGCCGGTAGATGCTCACTTTTAGGGAGCCAACTACGAACGATTCTCGAGAAGTAGAGCCGGTTGCAGCACCTTGCGAAAAAACAAAAAGCCAAAACTCCGGTCTCGTATCGTATAGGATCGCTCGTCTCGTATCGTCTCGTATCGGATCGTCTCGTCTCGGTCGGATCGTCTCGGTCGCGCCTCGGTGCGCCTTCCTCGCGAGAGACGTGAGACGCCAGACACTCGGACAAAATCCCGCCGAGCCATCTGACCACGCCGTTCCTCCCCCTCTCTCCGGCGAGGGAGGACGGGCCGAGCCATCTGACACACGCCGCACGCCACTGCAGCCTCGCATTGCACTTCGGTGTGCGCATAGACTGGGACGTAATCCTACCACCCGCGCTCGCCTCACCCTCCTCGGCGCTCACTCGGCTCCCAAATTTCCACCGCGACTGCACCGCTCTGCTCACACGTCGCGTCTGGCTCCTACCGAGTGGCTGCTCACACGTCCGAGTGTCTAGCATATTCGGCGGCGGATCGACGGAATCGCGATCGCCGACCCCCCGTCCTCCGCATCCGGACGCTCTCGTTCTCCCCCTCGCTTTCTCTTTCTCTCCTTCTCTCTCCCCCGCCGCCCCCTCCCTGGCCCCTCCCTCCCTCCCTTCCCTCCCTCCCCCCCGCCCGCCCGCCCATCCGCCCGCCCGCTGGCCCGCCCACACACCCCCTCACCAGTGGTCGCCCTCGGCGCAGGCGACGCGCAGGTTCGGGGCGGGCGACCGTCGCTCGCCGCTCACACAAAGCCTAGCGGAGCCGCGAGTGTCTGGGCGCTCCAAAACCGCCGCCGAGAGCGGTCTATTCGAGACGCCGGTGTCTCTCTGACCCATACCTGTCCATGTACCCGGCGTTGCAGTGAGGTGAAGAGGACCCGCGACTCTAAGCTGTTATCCGCCTTTCTTATTCGCGGAATCGCGCGCGCCGGCCGCACACCACACGCGCGTGTTTTGATGTCAGTGCCTCCTCGACCCGCACGAGTCTGTGTGATGTTGACGACCTGTGTGTGTCTGACCTCTTTCTTGTATCACGAAAGTACTCGCGGCTGGAACAAGCGCGCACGCCGACCATGACGCGCCATCGCGGTATGGCCATGCTGCATGCATCTCGATAGACCAGACAGGACGGGCACGCACCCATCTCTCCGTCTGTTCTCAATAGCCTGGCTAAAGAGCGCCCCCCCCCCCCGCCCCTCTCCCCTCCCCCCTCACCGGACCGCGCCAAGCGCGCGCATCGCGCCCTGCAGCTCCGACACCTGGTCGAGCGCGTCGCCGAGCAGCCCCTTTGCCACGCCGAGGTCGCTCAGCTGCTCCACGCCGCCGCTCGCCCGCACCTCGGCGGCGTGGTCCGCCACGTAGCGGCGGCACTGCGCGAGGAGACGCCCGTCGCCCGTCATGTGCGCCGCCTCGAGCAGCGGCACGGCGGTCGCCGGCCCGACGCTCTCCTGCAGCGCCTGCGCGCAGAGCAGCTCGAGGCGCGGCACTTGGTACATCTGCGCCAGCTCCCGCAGTTCGAGCGCGCGCCGCGCCTGCTCGCCCTCCCCGAGGTTGAGCTCGTCGGCGCAGAGGTACTCGATGAAGGCGGTGAAGCTGGCGAGGTTGGTGTCGGACACCGTGACCTCGGCGGCGTCGCGCTCCTTCATGCCGATGCCGAACATGGTCCGAAAGACAACGGACCGGGCGCAGAGGACGCACTTGCTCACGTGCTCGACGCGCTCCTCGTCGTCGCCGACCAGGAAGGTGACCATGCCCTGCGGGAGGGAGGCGTCGCCCCACGTCTTCTTCATGTCGGCCGAAAAGGTCGAGGGCGGCACCACGAGCGGCGCGAAGGAGGGAGGCGGAGGAGGCGCAGCCACGTGGACGAAGCGGATGCGGGAGGGGTCTGCGACGCAACACACCGCCAACGTGCTGCCCTGCGGGGAGAGTGCAATCGCACGCGGCGCCTCCAGCTGCGCGCACCCCCCCACACCGTCGGCGCTGCCCTTCTCGCCGCTCCCCGCCACTGTGGTAACGACTGCGGAGGACACATCCACAAGCCTGATCTTGTGATTGCCGTGATCCGCGACGAAGAGAGCGGCGCCATCGGGGCTGAGGGCGAGACCCTGTGGCCTGCTGAACGTCGCCGACGGCCCTGGGCCATCTGCGCTTCCCTTTGCCCCACTGCCGGCCAACGTCGTCACGACGCCCGATGCCACGTTCACCCGCCGGATGACGTGCCCGGTGCAGTCGGCCACGAAGAGGGTGTCGCCATTTGGGGCAAGCGCGAGGGCGGCCGGGTGATAGAACTGCGCCTCGTTGCCCGCGCCATTGGCGCGGCCCGCGGTGCCGCTGCCGGCGACCGTGGTCACCGCGCCCGTCGCCACCTCGACGCGGCGGATGCGATGCCCAAGGCAGTCGGCCACGAATAGCGCTGCGCCGTCCGCGGTAACTGCCAGAGCGCACGGTCGATTGAAGGTGGCATCCAACCCCACGCCATCGATGCTGCTCGCCGCGCCGCTCCCCGCGATGGTCGTGGCCTGACCCTGCGGAAGCGTGATCATGATCACGCTTGAAGCATCCCAGTCCGTCATGTAGAGCCGTGCCGTGTTGACCGGACAGGACGCCATGGAGACGAAGGTGTCGGACAAGACCCCATCTTCGGGCGCGACTCCGCTCGCCACCTTGCTCTGGCCAGCCGAATCGAACTCCACAACCAACCCGGGCACCCCTCCCAACAAAGTGCCGCTCGGGCCAAAAGACAGCGCAAAGCTGCGTCTCGAAAGTGTACGCGCGGGAGCTGAAGAGACCAGTGCGTACGGCTGGTCACCGAAGAGCGGCTCGGCGAAGGGCGGGTCGTCTTCCAGCGTCCCCGATGAAGACGCGTCTTGCGTGCTCATCGGGCGGCGAGGCGGCTGGCGGTGTCTCTGGAAGGAGAAAAAGGGCGAGGCGCCCACGCTCCCTCGCACGGGCACGGGACTGGCACTAAAACAGAGAAAAGAACTCATATCACAACACCGACCCATAACCACACTCATGCAGCGCCGAGCGGAACACCGCAGGCGTCACATGCGCCATGCCGTATTCAATGAGGTCCGGCACACCCAAATCCATGGCACGGAAATCACACTCCGCTGCGCGCACCGCCAGCTTCATCCGCCGGAGGCACTTTTCGTGTGGAGCGATCTCAGGGCAATACGGGGGCAAAAACTCCACGACGAAGCCCGACTCAAACATGAGGTTCAGCAGCTCGTGGCGCCCGTGCGTTCGGCAATTGTCCCAAACAAGGACTGACCGCTCCTCGCGGCCCTGGGGCCCAGTGAACGGGTTCATGTGAGGCATCTGGGGGGGGGGGGGGGGGGGGGCAGCAGGTGAGACAGGTGGTGAGAGGGGCGCCGCGCACGGGCAGCCTCACCACGTGGTTGGTGACGGCCTCCAACAGCAGCTCCGCATCGATGGGGCCCTCCACGGCATAGTGGTCAACGTAACCGCGAGTGACATCAAACACGCCCAGCACCGACCACCGCTGGCCGCGGACGGTGATGCCGCGCTCGGAGTTTGCGCGCTCACCGCGCAGCGCTCGGCCGAACCGCCTGCGCAGTGAGACACGAGCGGCCTCAGGAGGGCGAGAGGAGTGCGCGCGCGCGTGCAAGCACAAACGCACTTCGTGAGAAGGTTGCGGGCATCGCACGAAGCCTCATCCGCCCACACCAGCTGACACATCGCGTAGGTGGAGAGGATGCGCAAGACAAACTCATGCGCGGCCTGCTCGTCGTGCCGGTCCAGCAGCTGCGAGAGCTGTGCGGGGAGGGGAGAGATGGTTGGAGATGCTCAATATCAGACCAGAAGCCGCTATGGCGGCGCACAATTTTGCGCGTCCAGCCCATCGCGATCGACGTGCGGCAGATAGCAGAGGTCGAGACGGCGACGCCAGTCAAGCGCTGGAAGGCGTCGGCAATGTCCTGCAGGTCCGACTCGGCGTCGCACTCGGTGAGGGCCCGGAGGAGCGGCTCGCGCAGGTGAGACGACACAAGGCCGTTCCACGGATCGTTAGGCCGTCGACCCTGGAACGTCTCGACGCCGTCTGTCTGCACAAAGCGCTGGTAGATTTGCCACGCAGTCGTGGTGCCAATCTCAAGTTCTGCAGCGATCGTCTCGTAGGTTTGTTCGAGGAACCACCGCTTGTAGACGACACGCGTGGCGATGTCCGAGGACAGCGCCACGGTGCGGCCCATGCGAGCGACCAGCGCAGCCGCTGCCATAGTCTTAAGGCGAGGGTGGTGGCTGTCCCCGTGAAGATCGGGCCCGGGGTTGTGCGTTTACGTGAAATCTCTCTCGAGCTCCAGCCCGATCATCCAGCCCGATCATCCGCTAGGTGCGCTTCTTACAAATCTAAGCTCCCTGAGGAGTTGGGGCCGCTGCTACACAATTCCCGACTGCGCACTCACACTTATAAATAAAGAGAGAAAAAGAAGGCGAATTGTCTGGGCTTCCCTCGAGAGGGGCAGCTTCGTAGGCCGTACGAGTGGCCTCTAGTGTGAGACGCCGTGCGAGTGTGCCTCACACGCACCTGTGCCCAACCCAGCTCGTCCGCTCACGTGAGCGAGAGGACTTGGCAGTGCGGACGGCGAGCCGCGCGGCAGACGACCGGGTGGAACTCTAGCGGGCCGCACCCTCTCACACAGACAGACAGACTCCGACAGACCAGAGACAGGCAGGCAGGCAGGAAAGGGAAAGAGGGAGGGAGGGAGGCTGCCCCCCCTGAGCCCCACAGTCCTGAGCCCCACAGTCCGCACCACACACGCACGAGTACAAAAACGGGTGGGCACTTATAGGCCTCCGCGTTCAAAAATTAGGTTTTCTGTGGGCTTGTGTGGTGCTCTGTAGAGAGGTCAAACGGAATGACTGGTGCGTCATCTCGGCAGTGAGCGGCATTCACCTGTGCAGTGGTGGTCGTTGGGAGGGGAGGGGGGTAGTCTCAGCAGAGAGCAGCGGGGACGGGCATTGGTAGGGAGCTGTGGACAGACCAAAGAGGACAGAGCCGAGTAATGTCACTCGACATGCGGCCGCACAGAGGAGCGAGACGCGAGACGCCGACAGCCGGAGCCGAGCCGCAGCTGAGCCGCGAGCGAGTTCGCATGCACCAGGTCCACATGATCACCGCGGGCGGCTGCCGAACTCAGGTAGCGTCAACACTCCTAGGGAGTGGACACACCGAGACGGCGGCACACCCGCACTGCCACATCCATCTGCCAGTAAACGGTCGCTCCACGTACGCCGGCACGCATCGCACATGCACGTTTATTCTTGGTCCGGGAAGGGATTCACGGCCGGCAGCTACTGCCCAGACAAGGGAGTTCGCAGCGGGTCCATGTCCGCCCTTCCTGCCCTGACCGTGTTGACAGGGGCACTGCTCAGGTCAGCTTCTGAGTGGTCCAACTCGCTCCATCCTGATCTCAACGCTGTGATGAATCCACAAGCTGCCCCACACTGGGAGCTCGCCCGTCACGCAGCCATTGTGGCGCAGGGACGAGGTGTGCTCTACCAATTGGTTGTGGACGGATGGATGTTGCGCATATTCACAACCAGCGGCGAGAGGCCGAAGCGAGACTGTCGCCGAAGTGCGACCGAGGGACGTTTCGCGGACGGTCCCGGGTCGAACTTCTTTTCTCTTCTTTGGCGGGAGACATGTTACCACATCTCCCCATGTATCCCCATCTCTATAATGCAGCTCGGCTGCTCGAGGCGCGACCTACATCTCCCCATATCTCTCACGACATCTCCCGATATCTCCCCATATCTCGGGTCACTCTGCTGCTAGGATTCATCAGTGGTGATTATCGCTGCATGGGTGATGGACCTTCCCACACTACACTAGGATAAACGACCGGCACGACCGCTGTTTTGGGTCAAATCGCTGTCCAAAATAAATAAAACGCGGTCAAAGCTCAAACTCTGAGACGAGATGGGATTTAGGGACATGTGTCCCCGCCCTGCACGATCTTGGTGTGAGGGATCTTCAATCCGTGTCCCCTCACCCCTCGTCACAACCCGACACGGCAGAGCGGCAGGAGAGTCCAAAGGTTCGAGTAAGATACACAATAATTTGGATAATACGTAATAACTAAAATTCCTTGATAAATATAGTAAAAAAGATACATACGTTCCACATACCGTCAGAGAGTGCAGAGACGACTCACACGACAAACCAAAACCAGCCGGAAAGCAAAATTCTCGACCGAGGTACAAAATGCGACGTACTTGAGCGAGGAGCCGAGACGACGAGAGAGCTCTCTCGCCCATGGGACAATGTGCAGCGTGCATGCAAGAGCAGCGCGAGCGAGCGAGCGAGCAGCGCGCGCGCGCGAGCGCAAGAGAGAGCGCAAGAGAGCGAGCAAGCAAGCGAGAGAGGGAGCCAGAGAGCGCAAAAGAGCGAGCGAGCGAGCGAGCGAGAGAGAGTGCGCGCGCAAGAGAGAGCGAGCGAGAGCGAGAGCGCGAGGGCGACACCCAAGGCTAATCCTCGGGCGTCCCTCCGAAGATTGCCATGTCGTCCACTGCAGCAGCGGTGGGGCGCGGCGCGACCGGCTGAGGGGTTGGGCGCGGCGGAGGGGCGCCTGGCGCGACCGGCTCAGGGGCTGGGCGCGGCGGAGGGTCGCCTGGAGGTGGCATGGGCCGGGGTGGTGCCACGGGAGGAGCGGGGTGGGGTGGCGGCCGCATCGACGGCATTGGACCGTTGGCTGCTCCGACCCGCGGTCCGGTCGGCAGGGGCGGCTGCGGCGGAGGTGGCTGCCACTGCGCCGCCGCCGCTGGCGGCCACTGCGGCGGAGCTTGCGACCACTGCCCTGGAGGCCACAAGTAGTGGGATGGCGGGTAGGCAGCCTGTGGGTACACCGTGCCATAGCCCCATGGGAAGGGCATGCCACCGCCATACGGCGGGCCAGGCGAGGGCATGGCGCCGGGAGGCCCGGCCGAGGGCGCCGGGGCCGGGGCCGGTGCAGCTCTCTCGGTGAACATGCGGCGGTATGCCGCTCGGAGCGACGGGGAGCCAGCCAAAGCCGTCTCAATGACGCGCGGGAGGCGCTCCGGCTTCGTGCGCGGCTCAAGCGCGAGGGAGAACTCGCCGTCGCAGCTGAAGACCTCGAACTGGTCCTCTGCGTACCGGTCGTCCTCGGCCAGCAGCGCCCGCAAGAAGTGGCGCGCGTA